>NW_026732175.1:12500-35000 GCF_028476545.2 Physella acuta | reverse complement strand
ATATATATATATATATATATATATATATATATATATATATATATATACATACATATACATACATATATAAATATGTATGTATATATATATATATATATATATATATATATATATATATATATATATATATATATATATATATATATATATATATATAAATATAAATATATATATATATATATATATATATATATATATATATATATATATATATATATATATATATATATATATATATATATATATGCATTATATATTTAAATCTTTTAAATGTACCAACTTGGGAACAGAACAAAACTAAACACAACAGTACGTTCTGTGTATAAAATAAATTAAAAGGCAGTATTTAAAATATCCGTGTTTTACCTTCCATATCAATTTTATCAATTCATGCATTTTTTTTTTCAGCTCTTTAAATTTAAAAAAATTCACAATAGAGTTTCATTACTTAAACCATTGCGCACCTATTGAACGTGATGATACGTGTATAATGTTGTGGAATAGTTGATCAAAAATTATCATTAGTAAACAGTACATTCAGTGAATAAAATAAATAAAAGATATCCTTTTATCAATCCATGCTAATAATAATATTCCAACAATATTGCCCCCTTGCACGTCAGCGGAATTTGCATTTACATTTTTTTTTTACTGTTAGTTGAATTTCTTTTTAAATTACCTTCCATGGTAAATAATTTGATTAATTAGTTTTTTGATCCTACTGTTATTAAAATGTATCCAATTTTTCTAGGAATATAAGCAATAAAATTATTTGACATTCATCCATTTAATATGTTTTAGCAATATGCAGGTATTTAATATTTTCTTCACGTTTGCGAAATAGCAGAAACTGTGGCAGCTATAAAATTAATTTAAGTTGTTATATAAAAAAACCCTACCTTAAAGGTTTCGGACTGACACACTATGTGTGTGAGTATATATAATTATGTATATATATATATATATATATATATATATATATATATATATATATATATATATATATATATATATATATATATATATATATATATATATATATATATATATATTATACATTATATTATTTACTATAATACTTTTTAAATGTTTATTGTATAGGTAACCCACTGGCACAGTCCACATTTTCATGCTTATTTTCCAACGGGTAATTCATACCCAGCAATTTTGGGAGATATGTTGTCAGATGCAATTGGATGCATTGGATTCTCTTGGGTTAGTGGACTCACTTGTTGTGTCTAAATATCAGTAAACGGTTTACTTAAATTGAGTAGTAGTGAATACATTAGACAGAAATAGTTCACTCTTTCAACTTTCGGTTCAGAAAATTCCTTTTCCATGAGTAATGGATGGACCTCACACTATATATAGGCTACAAATTTTATGGGCCTAATAGATTACTATCAAATTAAAAAACTGCAGTAATGGTGCTTAGTTTAGTAGTTTTTTAAATTATTTTTTTACACTATATCTACATCTTTAAAAAAAAATTAAATAATCACTTGCCTTTTTTTTCACTTATGATGAAGGTGAGTTTTTCTTTTACTGACCTTTTGCTTTTTTCCCCATAAAATGTGAGTTGAAATCATCCGTCAGATAACTGTATTAAAATTGTAGTTTTATCTATTTAGTTCTATTGTAGTCCTTTTTGTAATATTATTATATCAAGTTATATTTACCAATCAAAGGAGTCTCTTTCTCTCAATCTACAAATTTTTTCACCTCTTCCCAATTTCTGTAAATTATTTCAAAAGTTTTTCTTTAAAATATATTTTGCTAGTATGATTTTTTAAAAATAATCATATATGACTAAAAATAAACTGGGAGTGATCTCCCCTAAACTTTCTCAAATATTCTTATATAAAACAACAGGGGATGAGAACTCGGGCTATAGACATGATTTTTAATCCATTTTAAATACTTAAAGTTTTAAAAATAGAATAAAATCTCGTAGACAAAAGATTGCACACCAAGTGAACGCCAAATAAAAAAGTGCATAATAGTGCGCAATATTATTAGTACTTTAAAAATTTACATTAGTTTTTTGAGAAATCGGAAGTAGCGTAATTTAGTACTTCCGGACAACGGAAATTACTCAAAATTTGACAGAAGGTAGAGAATTAGATCTTATACTTACATGTGAAATTTCATTTATCTATCTGAAATAGTACTCAAGTTATAGGCTTTTGAAAAATTCAAAGTAGAAAAAGTACCACTAACGGTTATCGGAAATCGCTCAAAAGTTGATACGGATCTACAATTTTGATAAAATGCTTATATATGAAATTTCATCAACCTAGCTGTAACGGTACTCAAGTTATCATGTTTCCACGCGGACAGACAGACACACACAGACACACAGACATACGGACAGAATTGCAAAGCCCAGTTTTTCAGACTGGATTACGTATAAAACCTCTTAATTTTGATAAATCTGGATTGATAATTTTTGCCCGATTAAAATAAGTCCTCTATACTTCGGATGTGATGAAGGACTGAGGTGTAATACGGTGTTAAAATTTCAAGTGATTTTTGTGCACGATTACAATACTTTCTCTATACTTCGTATATACGAGAAAGTAAAAACATGAAGGCAATCTTTAACATATTATTAGGGGCCCAGGACCCTCATGGACAAGCACAAACAGTCGGCATATAAAAGGTCGACATACCATAAGACAAAAAGTCCAAAAGGCAAACAGACTTACAAACAATAAGGCACACAAAGATAAAATCCTAAAATATACTATATGACATAGCCAACTCAGTAAGGTGTGACAATTATTAAAGAATAAAATCAAAGGCTGTTGTCGTCACCGCCCAGTGCAACATGGAGGTCATCCAAGAGACAATGTTAGAGATCTTCTTCTTCTTCGTTCTCATTTTTAGTGTTCTAAGGTATCCCCTCCAACACAATTATGTACACATGCCAACTGGCTCTGCGCCATTGAGGTCTTTGACTCTGATTTCAGCCTGCTTTCTCTTTTGGATTTGCTTCCATAGCCTTTGTCCAGCCAAGAACAAACTACAAGGCAGCAGTTGTTTGATTTTAGAATTGTCTCTCCTAGAAGAGTGGCTGTGCCCAGCTAACGAGCCTCATCTACCCGAGGATGTTAGAGTGTCTTAGAAATAAGTGATACATAGATAGGTGCCAATACAACCATATTTACCAACAAATGGAGGTATACTGCTAAAGTAGACGGATCACTGCCAAGAAGAAGAAAAAGATAGTGTGCAACTTGTATTTTGTGGTTGCAGTGTTCTAAAGTCCTATAAAAAGGATATATGTATTTTAGAAAATGACTGCGCGACAGTTTAAAACTACTGCGTGGAAACTCAACCGTTCAGCTTAGAGTGAACATTGGAATAGACTGTATGATAAATATAAAAATTGGAGTTAATGTTTTATCAAATTAATTAGAATAATGTTTATCCAGCTTCTTGAATCTTAGCCTTTTGGATGTCAGCCCTGTGGAAGTCTGCCATTTTTAATCAGATCTCTATTGTTAGTTGTACTTTAATATAAAATTCTTGGTGCAATTCTCTCCATTCTTCCCAAAAAAAAACCCAGTTACAATGCAGTAGCTTACAATAGTTCTTGGTGCTTGTCTGGGGATCACTTTCAGTGTAAAAGTCAGTCTTACTTTGAAATGTGTGCATGGTATCAGAATTAAAAAGAAAGGAAAGTTCTCTCCTGTAGAGCTTGTCTATTTCTTCACCACAACAAATGAAGGGATCAGCACTGTGCCTTTATTTTCCCTAATGTGTCAGGTACTCATGAGAGATGTGTGGACTTTGCAGGTTAGCCGTTGAGTAGTCTACCACCCAACAACAATAAAAAAAATCTTCTAAAACCACTTGCCTAACTTATTCAGAGAGTATGATGTTCTCTTCACCAAATGCTACTATGGCAAACATTTTCATACAATTGAAAGAGGTTATTTTGTACTAATTACAAATTACATGCATTAATATAACATATTCCCTGTGTTTTAATGAAAGTGCTGTAACAGTTGCTATTAGATTTATAAGTTTGATGTTTGATTACTTTTTTAAATTCACTAATATTTGCTTTTTAAAAACCTATGGATTTTATCTGTATTCAGGCTTCAAGTCCTGCATGCACTGAGCTGGAAATTTCTATGATGGATTGGCTTGCTAAAATGCTGAATTTACCAAAACAATTTCTCTTTAGTGAAGAGGGAAATGGTGGTGGTATAATTCAAGTAAGATTTTACTCAAATTTATTTGAATAGGACATTCTGTAAAAATTGTGTGTGTATAAATAAAAATATGAAACCAATATATTTCAATAATTCTCTACATTTCATTCTACTAATATTTTAAAAATATATTTAGGGAACAGCTAGTGAAGCTACATTAGTTGCCCTGCTGTCTGCAAGAACTACAATGATAAACAAACTCAAGATAGAAAACCCAAACCTAACACAAGGACAAATACTTGATAAGCTAATTGCATATACATCTGATGAGGTAGATTATTAAATAGAGTAAATAAATTTATGTCACTGAAAATAAATAATCCTAGGGAGATCAATATTGAGATGGATAGGGATAAATATTTTTATATATGGGGGGGAGGGGGTTAAGGGAGGGTAATTGATAATGTACTGCTCTCTTTATATATATATGTATGTATGTTTGTGTATATATGTGTGTGTACAAATATATATTTACATACACACATAAATAATTTGTTACATACACACATAAATAATTTGTTACCCTTTTGGAACTGGTGATCCACCGGGCAAATAAAAAAACGGTTCTAAGACCCCTATGAGGAGAAAATGGTTGGGACTATGCCCAGCTGCTTTTATTTGCTATTAAGTGAATCAATCCATAAAAGCTGGTTGAAGTCAATACATACATACATATATATATATATATATATATATATATATATATATATATATATATATATATATATATGGTTGCCAGAAAAATGTGTTTTGGAAAACTGTGCAATACGCTTTAATTTTATCTTATTTTATTAAAAAGTGGTTTATTATTCTACAATGTACATTCTTTTTTTAATGTCTATAAAGCTCAAATTAAGAAAACAAAAATACACTTTGCGAAGTTTTCCATCATCTTTTCTTTCTGTCTATCTGTCTATATATATATGTATATATATATATATATATACATATATATATACATACATATATACATATATATATATACATATACATATATACATATATATATACATATACATATATACATATATATATACATACATATATATATACATACATATATATATATACATATATATATATACATACATATATATATATACATATATATATATATATATACATATATATATACATACATATGTATATATATGTATATATGTATGTATATATATATATATATATATATATATATATATATATATATATATATATATATATATATATATATATATATATATATATATATATGTATGTATGTATGTATATATATATATATATATATATATATATATATATATATATATATATATATATATATATATATATATATATATATATATACACATATATATATACACATATATATATATACACATATATATATATCAATTTTGCAAGACATCCTTGATTGTAGTCTAGCTATGAGTTTTGTGTAGGCCAATATACAATACAATACTTTTTATAGGCCAAGTTTTCAGGAAAAAGCATTTACTTAATATTTTTTCAATTGTACTCTCACAATTTAATCTTGCCAGTCCCATTCGTCTGTTGAAAGAGCAGCACTCATTGGCATGGTGCAGATACGAGCATTGCCTTCAGATGAAAATGGTTCCCTAAGGGGCACAGTGCTGGAACGCTCCATTCAGCAGGACAAAGAAAAGGGGCTAATACCATTTTTTGTAAGAGTTGTCAGATTGTTTAGTTTTGTTCCATCCTACCACTGGGTTTTCACTTACGACATGTATACTATACATTTCTGGAACACAAAGCCCACCAAAAGTTATTTTTATCTGGAACAATTTATCCTCAGAGCATGTATACTTTAGCGTTCACACTTACAGAATATGTTATATAGAACATTTTATAAAACAAGCATGACCTTTGACCCGGAGCGTCTGCTATATAGGCCCAGATAATTAAAATAAAGAGTAATCAGAGTAAAAAAAAAACGTAGATAGTGGGCACGCAGCTTTATTTTTTTAAAAAGGAAAATGGTGTAGCCACGGGGCTTGCAATTCAACAATAAATTGTCTAAACATTAGAGAACATGCAAGATTTTATAAATTTTATTGGAGTGCCAGCAACTGGAGCTAGACAGGTTTTTTTAATATGATGCTATGTATAATACCACGAGTCGTAGACATTACCCACATGTTATTACCCCTCCCTCCCATCCCGCAGTACAATCACCACTTCCCACCCCAACCCCATGGTCGCCATTTCCCCAGCTTCTTTGCTTGTCTATATCCTGAATGAACAGGGCTAAATATTTGTTTGCTGAAAGGCCCGATTTCTTCAAAAACTTGCATCTGCCAAGTTCATTAAACTTATTGAGATCGCGTTATAACTAGTCTATTATTAAGAAAAAAAGAGGATCTAGTTTTTAGAGTAGGGCCTATGACACTCATTCCCCTCTCCCCTCCCCTAGTCTCTTTATGTTAACTAAGTCCCATTTTAAACCTAAATAATTAGCCTATGACTTTTTTATCTGCCTGTTTTTATAGTCAGTTGATTGTGTGATCCCACGAGCACATATTCTGGTGGGCCTATAGATTTATTCATGTCAGACTGAAACTGAAAATATGTTTATACACTTCAAACAAAATATTAGTCAAGGAAAAATTGGAGATACATTTGGTTAAATTATATTTTTTAATTAAAACATTTTTATATTAATCTTTAAATAAATTATAGGCCTAATTATTCTTATATTTGTTTCATGTATAGCATGAGTTCCCAAACTGTGTGTCTTGATTCCCAGGAAAGTCGCTAAGGGCTTTCTTGGGGGAGGGGGCAGCCTGCCAACTGGTAGACTAAACCTAACAAAAAATTCTCCATACAATTAATTTTTTAAAAAGTTTTTAATGGTGTTGAAGTTTCAATAATTTCATATTATATTCATAATCCTTCTACATACTTTTCTAATTTTTTAATTTTATTATTAGTATTTATTCAGATTGAGCTTTTTCATACAAAATTCCATGATTCTGGCAAGCATTTGTTTTCCCTACTGACGATTTTAAAAAATTAACCAAGTATTGAAGTTATCAGATTTTTCTTAGTTTTTTAAAAGAGTCATGCGGAACACACCAAAACAGATAGGGAGTTTTTTGCCTGCATGAGGCTAGATGGAAACAGGAACTTTTTACCAAGCAAACATAGCATTAGTGCAAGAATCAAATGAAGTTGCATTAGAAATTGCCAAGCAAAAAAAAAAACCCTCACACAATAGGAGAAAAATCATCAAACCCTGTATGTTGAAGTTGGTGAAATTAATTCTTGGGGATTCCTATGCAGTAAAGATGCAACAAATATCTCTGACTAATAATATTATTCAACAGCTGACTAATAATATTATTCAACAGCGTATAGCAGACATGTCCGTAAATGGTAAGGAACAAATTTTGGACGAAATATAGCTTTCACCATTGTTTGCTTTTCAAATTGATGAATCAACAGATGTGAGTTTGTGTTCGCAGTTGTTTGTCTTTGTGAAATATATTCATTCAGATGATATCAAAGAATAGATTCTATTCTGTAGTGAACTTGAAACTACTACAAAAAGTGAAGCTATCCTGGAGAAAATAAATACGTTTTTTGAAAAAGGGGGAGATTAAAATGGGAAAACTGCTTTGGGGTTTGTACGGATAGTGCATCATCTATGCTTGGGTCAAAATTGGGCTTTCAAAAATAGTAATAGATTTAGCTCTACAATCAAAGGGAATCCACCGCATAATTCATAAGCATTCCCTCACCAGCAAGACTCTTCTGACTCCTTTGTTAGAGGCATTTAATTGATAATAAAAGTTAAAAATTACATTAAATCTGCAGCCCTAAACACCCGTTTGTTTAAAGAACTGAGCAAAGACATGATTAAAGATCACATGATTATGCTTTTTTACACTACTGTACCCTGGCTGTCAGAATTCAAGTTGTTCTTGGAAGTGCAAGGGAAATAAAACCTTTTGATATACTTTAACGACAAAGAGTGGTTGGAGAGAGTAGCATACCTAGCAGATACATTCAAACAGAAAAATAGGCTTAACCTGAAGCTTTAGGGAAAAGAAACGAATATTATCTTTTTTCATAATCTCTGGGCATTTCTCTCAAAGCTGCAAAATTGGGGAAGAAAAAAAAATCTTTGCAATATTGCCATGTTTGAGAAACTCTGCAGTGTGGTAGATGAATCTGATTGTGAGATAAATAAAATTTTGAAAGAAAAAATTTCTGGGTATCTCGAAACTCTTGAAAACGAACTGCGGCGTTATTTCCCTGAGTCGAAAGAAGAAACTGCATTGACATGTAAACCATTCTCTGCTTCCCTTTATGTTGCCAGCATTCCCAATGAGTTACAAGATGAATTCTTTGATTTGTTGAATTATTCCGCTGCATGTACCATGTTTAAGGAAAATCTGCTCACACAATTTTGGTGTAGTATGCACCATTCATACCCAAATGTGACAATTGATTGCGTTTTGAGTTTTAGTTCCTTTATGTCTACATTTCTTTGCAAATGTGGATTTTCAACACTTCTGCAATTAAACACTTCTGCATGAGGTTGGCGTTATCAAAAACTCAACCACAAATTTTGAGGCTAGCATGCAATTTCACCCATCGCATTAAAACAGTTATAAAAAATAATTTTAATTTAAATTATACTAGAAAATCTTATTTTGGTGTTTATTGATGTCCTTACTGTTTTAGACTTTTTAATTTTATGGGTGTCATGGATCACTTCTTATAATACGAGCCGACCCGCGTATCATACGCTGCTATTTAGTTGGTTTATTTTCTATTTTTCAGTAATTCATAATTTGTGAATTTGACAGTACTAATGTTGCCACTGAAAATATTTGCTTTAAAACACTACCCCCCCTTTCCCCCAACCCCTCCCCCCCCCCCTGTGAAAGCAGCCTCTCTTAGTTACTTCCTCTAAGTTTAAAATAATTTCAAACTAGATTATCTGCCCCTAATAGATACTAAACCTGGCTATATGATTGTAAACATTTAGAGTGAACCACCGCTCACCAGACCATGTGGGGGGTGGGGTGGAAGTGATAGAGAGGAAGAGAAGGGACTGCAAGGCGCACTTGCAGCTTGTTTTCTAACGTCTCCCAGAAGAGAGTTATATATATAGGTTTAATAATATATACTACTCTGTTTATCTAATATTATTTATTCATATTTTGAAAAATGTTTAAATATTGTTTGGCTTGAGATTTTGATAATGTATGGTAGTTATCCCTATATTATGCATGTTTTAATCTCAGTGCATCGAAAGCTATCATTAATATCTATTTTTTTAAAGGTGTATCTATTGTATTCTATGATTAAAAAATGAGTATTAGTTTTCCAACAATGTTTTTTTACCTACAGCTTTGTTCAACTTTAGGCACAACATCTACCTGCTCATTTGATAACTTGTCTGAGCTTGGACCACTATGTAAGTGCATCATCTTTTACAGCATATATACATTGTAATGGTTACAGATTTGGACAAATAGAAACTGTTCAAACAAAAGGCATTGAAGGCAACGATTTTAAAAAAAAACATCATCTTAGCAATTTTGTTTGCAAAGGTTATCCTAAGAATATATTATTAGGATAATTAGTTTAAAATTAATTAGAACCATCATATAATTTTGCTAATTTGACTAACAGATAATGTGACATCCTACATTAGCTTGTCCTAAAGTTTGCTAATTTAACTGTTAAATTATTCAGTTATCCTACACTTAAAAAAATGTTAAGTGAAATTTATTAAAATTCTTAAGCTGATCACTTTCTCAATGCAGGTGATCAGCATAATATATGGATGCATGTGGATGCAGCATATGCTGGAAGCGCTTTTATATGTCCTGAATTTAGACAACCACTAAATGGAATTGAGGTCTGATATAATGTTGATTTTTTCATAGGAACTTAGCCCTCTAGACGTGTTTGAAAATTAAAATATAGCATTTATCTGAAAAGCTTAGCAATTTTATATTTTTCTGCAATGGTGAGGGGAAAATTAAGTAAGAAATATAAATAAACTTTAGCAGTTTTAATTACCTTTTGTTTAAATTGCAAATTAAAACTAAGGGTGAGCTATTGAATAGAATGTAACTAAGTACAAATACATTTTAAGCACCTTGTAGGCAAAGTTCAGTAAAATGTATTTAGCTAAGCTCTAATTTCACTCATTTTTATTATATTTTTATTTTTTCTATTTAATGCACATAAGAGGTCATGCTTAAACATTGTCACATTCCTAGAGGGAGGGGAGTTTTGAATTTTGTGATAAGGGGTGGGGGGGGGGGGGGTCGTAACACTTTAATACGTAAACACAATTTTTAAGGGATATGTAGACAGGTGTAATGTTAATTTGGGGGGGGGGATGGTTCTGGCTTTTATAACAATAATGACAATGAGTGATAAGAGAGGTGAGCTAAAAAATTTCAAAAGTAAAGCAAAGATGATCCTAGCTTTAAATATTTTAAATAATTTATTTTCATTTTTATTCATAATGCCTATTATCTAAGTGAAAAGCAAGAACTATTTTCAATATTTCAAAAATATAAAATAGCTTTTTTTTTTATAGCTGGGTTTGCTTGCATGAGTTATAGTATTTTTGTTTGCAGCATTCTATGTCCTTTAACTTTAATCCTCACAAATGGTTACGTGTCAACTTTGATTGTTCCGCAATGTGGTAAGTTTTTCAAATTTGAAATATATGTTTACATTAGTTATTTCTAAGGTACATTCAACTTCATTTTATTATTTTCAATTACTCACTTATTAATCTTTTAAAGACATACTATGGTGCTCACCTTTTATATTTTTTAGGGTTAAGGATAGAAATCTTGTGAGTGGAGCATTTGAACTTCATCCTTTGTACCTAAAGCATGAAAACCAGGGAAATTGTATGCCAGACTACAGGGTATTTACATCTTAATTAACATTTCTCTTTTAGCTAAATCGTAATGTTTTCCATGGTGATTGGAAAATTTTGATTGTTGTTTTGAGGGAGTAAAGGTGACTGGAACTTTTTTTAAACTTCTGTTTTGAGGGAGCAAGGGTTCTGTTAGCTGCAGATGTGAATAAAATGTATGTTTGAGCAAGGAAAAGTCAGATTTATACAGATATAAATTGCGTATTTAAATTTTTATCTAATATTAATAATTATCAAAACTTAATTTCTAAATGATATTTATTGGATGATGGTGCCTTTATTTTCCTATGTGTCAGGAACTCATGATAGCTGGGTGGACTTTGGGACACCCTATTATAGACTCAAGTCTGAGATCCAAGCTCAAAACTTTTGGCTGAGATTTAACAGAAATCTTATGGTTGCAAACTCCAATAATCCAGAGTTTGGGCAGATGAGGCAGCAACTCATCTAGGAGAGAAAACTCCAAAATCAAACAGCAGTTGCCTTGCAGATAGATTTTGGCTGGATAAAAGCTATGAAGCTAATCCAGGAAGAAAAGCAGGCTGAAGTTAGAGTCAATGGGCCATAAGGCACATAACATGTTGACACATAATACTTAATTGTGTTGGAGGAAATCCCTTCCAATATTACAATTAAAAATGAAAAAGAAGAACAATAACTTTTTTTGTTGAAATAAATCATTTCATTATGTATTGTGTAGATAGCACATCTTGAATCTCTAAACAATTGGTTTATTGAAATAATAGGAAACTATAGAAATGTTATTTGGCTATCATTTTGCCCCACATTGTAAAGAAAGGGCCAGGGTCACTGTAATAATTATGACTCATCACAAGAGCTATGTAACAATGTGTGCCACTTATTTTTAGAAATGTTCACATTTGATAGGGTACTTTCTTAATAGTTAAATTCATTTATATGTATTCAGCACTGGCAGATCCCATTGGGTAGAAGATTTAGATCTCTCAAGTTGTGGTTTGTTCTTCGAATGTTTGGTGTTAAAGGGTTACAGGAACAGATTAGAAAGGTATTTAAACATTTTTTTTGACTTAATAAGTGTTCACCAATGTTGTGCCAAGTCAAAGAATAATTAGAGAGAGTTTGTAAAATAAATATCTACAAAATAGCTAACATTGTTGGCTTTTTTTGGTACTGTTGACATAGATTTAAAATTTCTTAGATAAATAAACCGGGAGTGATCTCCCCAAAACTTTCTCGAATATTCTTATATAAAATAACAGGGGATGGGAACTCGGGCTATAGACATGATTTTTAATCCATTTTAAATACTTAAAGTTTTTAAAATAGAATAAAATCTCGTAGACAAAAGAATTGCACACCAAGTGAACGCCAAATAAAAAAGTGCATAATAGTGCGCAATATTATTAGTACTTTATAAATTTACATGAGTTTTTTGAGAAATCAAAAATAGCGTAAATTAGTACTTCCGGTCAACGAAAATTACTCAAAATTTGACAGAAGGTAGAGAATTAGATCTTTTACTTACATGTGAAATTTCATTTATCTATCTGAAATAATACTCAAGTTTTAGGCTTTTGAAAAATTGCAAGTAGAAAAAGTACCACTTCCGGTTATGTTAACGAAAATCGCTCAAAAATTGATACGGATCTACGATTTTGATAAAATACTTATATATGAAATTTCATCAACCTAGCTGTAACGTTACTCAAGCTATCGTGTTTACACACACACACACAGACATACGGACAAGATTGCAAAATTATGTTTTTCCGTATCAGTGAGATGTAAAACGTCGAGATTTGTAAAAATCTCGATTTTTTTTTTTTTTTGCACGATTACAAGACTTTCTCTATACTTCGTATATACGAGAAAGTAAAAAAAGAATTAAGACCTTACCTGTATGCACTTGATTTCAATTCTAGGATGTATCACTTGCCCAGCAGTTTAAGTTACTGGTAGAAAGTGATCACAGATTTGAAATAATACGAAAAGTTACACTTGGACTAGTTTGTTTTCGACTTAAAGTAAGTTTTAAGCTTATTTGTATCATGTTACATGCTGTTGTTTATACTTGCACCATGTTGATGCTCCAGGATAACTCAGATTATAGAGAAGAGGGGTGTAGACTGTAGAGTAATTGTGGCAATGTACCTGGTTTGCATTTTTCTGGATTATAGCTTTGTAAGAATATAGGAAATCAATTGATAGAAGGAGGTGGTGTGGTCGAGTCGGTAAAGCTCATGGTTGCTAAACCCGAAAAGTCTCGAGTTCGAACCCTCGGGCAGATGAGGCTCGTTAGCTGGGGACAGCCACTCTTCTTGGAGAGACAACTCCAAAATCAAACAACTGCTGCCTTGTAGCTTATTCTTGGTTGGACAAAGGCTATGGAAGCAAATCCAAAAAGAAAAGCAGGCTGAAATCGGAGTCAGAGTCAATGGCCTCAATGGCGCATAACCAGTTGACATGTATCCTTAATTGTGTTGGAGGTGTGGTCGAGTCTGCAAAAAGCTCATGGTTGATAAATTCAAAAAAGTCTCGAGTTCAAACCCACTGGCAGATAAATCTCGATCCCTTTCAACACAAAAAATTAAGAACGAAGAAAAAGAATTGATAGAAATAAAGAGAATATTGACTATTCCTTTGATAAATGTTTTTTCTAGGGGTCTAATGAGCTGAATGAAATGTTGTTAAAGAAGATAAACAATGATCGCAGAATCCACCTTGTTCCATCAAAGATCAAAGAGACATATTTTCTGCGATTTGCTGTGTGTGCTAGTAGTACTCAGGCCTCAGATGTCAATTATGCATGGTCTGTTATTAAAGAAATATGTGATAATATGTAGCTATAAAAGCACTAACATTTATTGTTAATAAAAATACTTTAAATTCAAATGTAATTTAGGCATTTTGCTTTTTCTTTAAGCAAATTGCATTTCTTCTATAGAGTAGTAATGTTATTATCAGTAATAGTTTTAGTATTAGTCTACTTAAAAATATATTTTGTTGAGAGATTAACATGATTAAATGGACAAAATATGATTGTCAGTCTGTAATGATATTCTTAAAGAATTTCTTTAACATCTAACAATATTTGGATAATTTATTTTGGATTTCTTACAAAGGAATTCATCTATATTTGGCATTTCTCCTCTGTGTGTTATAATTAAAATTTGTTATTATTGTTAAACAATTATTTTTGTTTTAATTTTTTCACAAACACAAAACATTTTTAAAATCTTTTATTTACACAAAAACTCGAGTACTTACTGGTACTCAACACAGAATGAAACATTACATCTTCGTATAATCCCCCTTTAGTTAAACTGAATTTGTTCTAAATACTATTTTCTTTAAAGATAAATGATAAAAATTACTTAAAATGATTCTCTGGACATTAAAAAGAATTATTAGCATTTTAACATGAACATCAATATGATACATTATTTTTAATTAAATTAACTTTAATTACTTCCAACATAAAAGCTAACTAACTTTTAAAATTTTAGGAAGTGGAATATTAAAAGCAAGACATAAACAGCATACAAAAAATACACAAAATAGAACAATCAATAGCTGTTTAGAAAGGTTTAAAATAAATTTTAAATATTTAGAAAAAAAAACCACAGTTTGTATAATAAATGCAACAACTTTGTGTTTTTTTTCTCTAAATTTGACTAGGACAACAAATATATGTAAATCATTATAAAAATCATATGAAATTAAAGTAACAAGTTCAACTGTTACAGATCTTTGGTAAAATAAGTGCAAAATACAATACATTTATATATTTATCAAATGATTTCTGGAAAAAAAAATACACAACACTGAAATAACATATTTACATGAGTAACATAATGAGCCTCAACCTTAAATCAAAATATCTAATTTTATAACCCTGTTGTGATATTATTTCCATTTCTAAAATCTACAGAAACAAATTTAAATATAGTCATAAATGACTAGAATACTTTTAGGTATTGCAGACTTTAAATTTAAAGATGGGATTCATTAAACTAATGATTAATGAGCTAAGAAATCAATCCAACACCTTCAATGTAACAGGATAATTTTTTTACAATGTTATAGTGTTCTGGAGTAGAGGCAAAATTATCTCAAATAAAGACTTCATATTATCAAATTTAAAAAAAAAAAGCAGTTGTCCATGAGAAATAAGTGGTTTGAAATCTGTAATATCTTATGAATTTATACAAATATATTGTTTGTTATCATTTTAAAAAAATAGATCCAAATACAAAGTTCTAAAATAAAATAAGCTTTGAATGCATTAACACTTACTAGTTTTTGTAGCTCATACAACAAGACCAATGACTGATGTTATTGATCACAAGTTTTTTTTACACAAGTCAAGAACTGTTCAGACTGTTCAAATTTTGAATTCTCAGGTGAAAAGTTGTATTTTTAACAAATGTTTTATAATAACATTATCTATATAAATTCTTAGAGGAAGTTATAAACTAAATCTGAATATAATTTAGAATTAGATTTTTTCAAAGATTATTTTAAATTATTTTTAAATTATTTCATAAAACAAAACATTTTTAATATTTGCAAACAAGCATTTATGATAAATCACAACCATATAAGAAACATGTATAACAAAATATAACAGTTTCAGAAAATGTAATTTTTCTGTAATAAATTTTAAAAATCGATAAGTTAACATAATTAACAATGTATAATACAAAAACTGTTTATACTATACTACTGGTAGAATTAAAGTATATCTGAAAATAATTTGGGAACAAAATAAATCAACCTATTCTCAAGAAATCCATATCTGGGTTCAAAATGAAATAAAAATTCAAAGTAATTTGTGTCTACAACTTGTCAACAAGCCACACGTTAAAAAACTCATTGGAAGACCATGACAGCTGACAATGACTTACCATACTGAATCAATGTTAATTATTTACATCCATGTAAATAGACACTGCTAATCTAAAATGTTAATGTTGTATAAACTAAATTTAACATGGAAAAAAAAACTAAAGTAAATTTAAATCTCTACTTAGACATGAAACTGCATTCTTCATTACTGTTACCATGAATCCAAACAGGAAAACCTACTAACTTTCAAAATATTTTTTTTTAATATTATTAAATCAATCATAATATTAAAAAGCATATAAAAGCATTTTACATGTCTAAACTAGCTATAAGCTTTAGCTTTGTCTATAATTTTTTAACAGTAATGCGCAGAACATATGAAGCGGCTATGCTAATGAGACAAAGAAACTTTATATATATATGTAGATTAGACAGGATAGATTAATACATCCATTGGTAGATAGATTTTTTCTTTCTTTCTTTATGGACATCACTGGCTCAGGAGGCGTCTCCCATTGGCCAGGCAGGCCTCAACACCGCAAACTTCAACTAACTTGCTGGGATATTGGTTTGATTGCAGTGTATCAGTCGCTTCTGTTATATTGGTTATCATCAGGGTTATCTTCCACCCCACTGAACACAGGGAAAACTCATATTGAAAGTGTAGTTTGGACCTAAAAAGTTTTAACAAGACCTTCCTTCCTCCCCTTGTACATCGTACTAAGATAGATAGGTCGGTTGGTAGTTAGGTAGATTAAAAAAAGGATTTAAATAAATCTTTCACTGTACCTCGACACTAAACTAATTTAAAGACTTTAATTAAAGAAAAAATCAAGCAATGAAAAACTAGAATTTGAGCAGATGGAAAACTTCAAAATGGGACAAAAGGACCATGAAAACTACTTTTGTAAAAACATACCTATAAATATTGAGAAAAAGTAAGACAAACACATTTTTGCAGATCTATATTAGTTGAATGAAGAATAGCACCTTGCTTCAGTAACTTGAGGTAAATATATATATATCTACAAAATGTTATAACACTGGTGTTTAAAATAATAAAAATGAAAATAATTTTTAAGCTATACGATTTTAAAAATAATAAGATGCTTTTAAATTATATACTCAATCATATTATATATATATATGTATATATATATATATATATATATATATATATATATATATATATATATATATATATTGCGCATTATAAATTTAAGAACTGAATCCTGCAAACTTTTGTTAATCCCTGTTATTTTACAAAATTATGTATTTTGTGAATCAGTGCAATTTATTGCATTGCGATTCCATTTAAAAGTTTGATCTAGAAAATGTTATTACTTAAACAATCATGAACAATTATAATAGTTTATAAATTAAATGCCATGTCTGGCAATAAGTATATCTTTATTTACATTATTTTAATATATACACTTTTGCTAAAATATACAAATGAATGGAATCACTTAGTGTAATTTTATGAGCATGAATCGGCGATGCAAATCAATTCATCAAATATTAAAAAATATTTATAAGTTATTCTAAATGAACATAATAAAAAAAAATTGGGTTATAAAAAAAGTCTATTTTTAATGCAATTCTTTCATATTTAAAAACAATTTGAGATATTGCATTAATTTATGATTTGAGAATTATAAATCAAACTTGGTAAAAAACTACTAAGAGTATTCTTGGTGTAGAAAAGTCTAGACGTAAATTACTTGAATAGTTTAAATAGTTCAAAAGAGAATTTCATACAATAGAATTTAAAATTATGTATTTATACATAATAGAAAAACAGGTTTCTGGATAACGTTTTAAGTTAACCAGATGAAAATAATAAACTTAAAAAATATTTATTTAATAGATTAGCAGTTCATGGAGAAATAAAGAGACCTAAACTTGATCAAAGAAATCATCAATTTTTTTTTAAAACATATATGTATATTATTCTAAGCTATAGTTTAAAAGATGCTTAGCTTATTCAACAAAAATGACGATAGACACGTAGGATTATTAAACACTAAGTATTCTTTGCCACATCATTTATAAATTATCAAATATAGGTTCAATTTTATGGTAATGTAAATGAAAAGCTACAATATTAGTGAGTAAAAATTCATAGAGAAAAATTTAATTTAAATACAACACAAATAACATTTTAAATTAAAATGAATTAAAACATAGTTAATAATATCTGGACAAAATATTTGTTGGAACAGTAATATAAATTTAGTACAACTTACAAGGATTACATTTTGTTTTGTTCATGGATGAAATGTTAAAAAAACTTTTTATAGCAGAATATGAGGTAATAATATAAGGGGTCGATGTTAGTTACATATCTTATTTGTAATTTCATCACATCATATAATATCAAAATTTTACTTCATTTGACTAACACATATTTATATATTTGTTACATAACATAAATACTGAACTTCGTAAATTCATTTTAAATAAAGTATCTTGCTGTAGTTCACAAAATCTGTTTTTCTACTAAAATTATAGCATCACTTTTAAGATCAAGAATCAAAACACAGACTTGAAATTATAAAAGTAGATGTGCTATAAATAGTTAAAAAGAAGTCTAGCTGGTATTAGTCCAGCTTTTACATTTCCTATGGCTGACCACTTTGTTGACTAAGAATTTTAAAAACTTCCCCTTGCAGACCTGCCGATCAACAGGGCAAATGAAGTACGGTTCATTGGTTTCTTGGCATGTCATAAGGTGGGGTCGTGTGGTTAGCACTATACCCAGCGGCATTTACTTTCCCTAATTTAAGTCATATATTCATTAGAGCTGGGTGGACGCAAGGATGTTTTACAGGATAAAGGCCAAGATCTGAACTTGAAACTAGTAATTGAGCACTCTACCCCCAACCATGCCACCCCACAACTTGGAATACATTTTTTTTTTAAAAGGACTTTTGATTTCACTTAATACAAATTCACTCTTTTAAGTGTAATTAGTTGTTTTGAAATTCATTGTTATGAAAATATAAAAAATATATATATGCAAACTAAGCAAATATCAAGAAGAGTTTACAAGCACCAAATAAGACAGCCGTAGCTAAGGAAAAAAATTATTTTTATATCTATCTGTTTATTTATATGAATATAGATGTGTATATATACATATATATTTGAATTTAACAGTATTAGCAAATGGGTACAGTTATTTGACTCAATTCTTCATCTGCTGGATTATAACCCATATTTTTTCTTTGAAGAAACATATGAATTTCCCTGAAAGTTGGCCTCACACTTTCTTGACGATTCCAACACTCACACATTAAATCATAAATCTCTTTAGGACAGTTGATTGGCATTGTTAAAACTGTTTGTAGATTGTCATCACGATAACAATGACCAGCATTCTCGATAACTTGTTCATCTGTCAGGGCTATAAATGGCTGTTCACGTGCAAATGTGAGAATTTCCCAGAGAGTAACAGCAAAGGACCAAACATCACTTTTAGTAGTGAATTTTCCCTGAAAAATAAATAAACCACTCATTTCTTGTATTTAGAATTCAATTATAAAACTACAAATAGAAAAACATTGTGTAGGTTAAAAAAGTATTGAAGTCAGACTTACGAGCAAAATGCTTTCCCAAGCCATCCATCTAATAGGTAAGACTGCTCTCCCTTCAATTCTGTAGTAGTCTGAACTATACAAACTACGGCTCATGCCAAAATCAGATATTTTAATTAGAAAATGATGTCCAACAAGACAGTTTCGTGTTGCCAAGTCCCGATGAACCATATTCAAAGATTCCAAATACTTCATACCAGAAGAAATTTGGGATGCCATGTAAATAAGACAGCCGTAGCTAAGGAAAAAAATTATTTTTATATCTATCTGTTTATTTATATGAATATAGATGTGTATATATATGTATATATACATGTATGTATGTATGCATATATATATATATATATGTATGAATGTGTATATTAAAAGATACACACAAACATATATATAAATACGAGTTTATTCCCTAAAATGATGTCACACCTCAGCTTACAACCCCCCTCAAAATTGCAGTTGAATTTTTCTTAAAACATCGACATTTTTCCAAAATCTTGTCAGAACTCAACATAGAGTATTTTGATCAATTCCTATTACAATTTATTAAAACCATTTTATAAAATGCGAAATGACGGCTAAAACTCGTTTTCTAACATTGCTTTTTTATAATGCAAATAAGTGAGGTCACACCATCTGAACCCCCTCTCTCTCATCACACACTGTCATAAAATTACGGATCCCCCTCCACCTACGAGTGAGACGTCATTTATGGACGACCCCATACATCCTTTATATTCTACCTATGATAATGTGGGGAGATTAGGAATGGCAAAAACTATTAACATCTCATTTAATTTTTGTGCAGTATTACAGCACTTTATCTATTCTCTGTATACAAGAAAGTAAAAATGGAAATTAAATATAAAATTTAAGGGCATAGGGTAAGACAAGAAAAACGTACATAATTTTAGATCAGGACTAATTTTAATTTAATAAAAATGAAATGACATATTAAAACTGGAATATACCTACTTAGTTTGTAATATTACAGAATCATTTTTTGTGCAGATATATTTTTTTTTTAAATTCACTAACATACCTGAGAGTTTTTACATTGGTTGCTTGAGCTATTGGGCTTTCAGGTTCATGATCAATAAGAAATTGATTAAGGTCTCCATATTTCATGTATTCAACAACCATACACAAAGGCTCCTCTCTTGTACAAACACCAAGAACTCTAACAATGTTCAAGTCCTTCAACTGTGACATGATCTTAATCTCTTTATGAAAATCAGCCCTGAATAAAGACATATTTATAAAAACCAAGATATTATAAAGTTGTTAAACTGTAGGCCTAAAACAGCAAGTAAATATTAAATTAAAATGTGTTTTTTAATAAATTAAAATTTTAATTAATTAAAATTAATAAGTTTTTTAATAAATTAAATCTGTATTCACCAAAACAAAGGGCCGTGGTAATGTGCAAAACCCAAAGCACAAAATTGCTAGGCGGTAAAATGCGAGAAGAAAATGAGAGACCTATCTGCAGAATTAACTTCAGTAACATCAGTTTAGTTTTTTCTTAAACCAAGTAAAATGAAAAACGTCTTGGGGTCATTGTGAGTTCACATAAGCCATGCATGTGAGGAAAACCTATGAAAAAGGGGTTTTTCAGAAAAGTTCATAAATGCCATCAAAATCATATATGAAGGGTTCCTTTGCAAAGTTATATGTGGTAGCCATATCACTGACCCATTTATGGTTCAGACTGGAGTTAAACAAGGGTGTGTTCTGTCCCCACTGCTTTTAACTTAGTGATTGATTGGCTGATGACACAAACTATAGACAAAGCGAGAGGCATCCAATGAACACAAACAACTAGCCTAGAAGATCTGGATTTTGCAGACGACTTAAGTCTACTAGCCAGCAGTCAAAAAGATATGAAATAAAAACTAAACAGACTTATTTATTTAGTTGGGCTCAAACTAAACATTTACAAAACCAAAGTTATGAAGCAAATTACATCTAGTCAAAAACCTATGAAAATAAACAACATAAAAGTACATGAAGTAAAATATTTCACATAGTTATGCAGCATAGTCAATTATGAAGGTGACTGCTTCACTGAAATTAAAACATGCATCTCTAAAGACAAGAAACTAGTGTATAATTAATAGTAGTGTATAATTTATTTTCTACTTTTTTTAGTGCATAATTACATAAAAGCTTGTTATTAAAATGTTTTTTATGAATTTTTTTTCAGTATTTTAAATGTTTTAAATTTACAAAAGAGTTGCATGACTGAAAACCATTGCGCACCTAATGAACGTGATGATGCATATCTAACAATGCGAAATAAATTGATGAAACAGCCTACTAATTTGGACACAATTTTAATTAATTCTTAAAACATCAATTAGGCAACCAATTAAGTCTTCATGTCTTGACCCATGTGCCAAGGTTGAAACAAATCTGTCAGTTAGAAGTATCCGAAATTCCGCTCTGGCATTTTGATCTAGACAGACAGACTGATGACAGAGGAAGCAAGTTAAATAAAAGCATATAAAAATAGAAAATTTTGAATGTGTTTTTTCAGGCTGTTTAGAACCAGGTGGTATTCAAAACCCACACAATTGAAAGAAGCTGTTCACTCATCAACAAATTTCAGGTGCAGTAAAGCTAGAACATCAGATTCACTGGATTTGATAAATGTATGTTTATCGCCTGTGGCTACATAAAAACAAAACAAATTTAATTTAGAGTTTCAAAATATATGTCTGTAAATTTTTTGCAGATAGTGCAATTTAGTGATAGATAGTGCAATTTACTCCAACAAGCCTACTAATCTGATGGGGGTAAAATGCAAGACAAAAATGTTACATTACAGCAGTTTTTGAAGCCTTCTTGCATATTACCTCCTCGCAATTTTATGTCTCCCATTTTATCAAGAACAAAAATCAAATCAGTAGCCCTT
>NW_026732175.1:2500-7500 GCF_028476545.2 Physella acuta | reverse complement strand
CACAAAAATTGTTTTTTCGTGACCTACTTTTTGTTACTTTTCACTGTTTTTAATCACTAAAAAGCCTACTACTTTTCTATTTTTGAAACAATGCACACTATATTTTCATTAATTGTTCTTCACGCAAAAATAAAACTTTTGTCACTAGGGAATAGTGATGGTTTTCAAAGAAAAAAAGTTTATAATATGCAAATTTTGAAACTTTTGCATACTTAGGGTGTGATTATTCAGACCTTGAAGAATTGTGACCAGTAGTTCTATCAAAAAGTTGTTGAGAAAAAAGTTTTAATATATAATTAAATATAAGTTGTGTAAATTTTATTGCAATAAGTGCATAAATAAAAAGCTTTAGCATTTTTAAAGGTACCAAAGCATTCAAAATGGAGGAGGTTTTTTTTTTTGGGCTTTACATGAAAACCGAAATTGTCTTCAACCCTTTTTTTACTGTTTAATTCTTTCATGTGCCAAACATGGTAAAAATATTCAAAAGGCTTTAGATTTTAAATTGTAAAAAAATAAAATAAACTGAGCATATCCCCTTAAATGAAAATAAATAAAAACTAAAATTAGTACACAACAAAGGTATTTGCAACATATCTATAAATAGACAAGAAAACAAAATGTGTAGTTTAACTATTTTACATAAGGGACAACAATTAACTGAAAATTGAACAAACTAATTAGAACCAACAAACTAAAGAAAAATAGGAAACAAAATAATTTCCCTAGTACAAACTTTTCTTACTGGTCCCTTCATCCACTTTAGATTGTCCTGTTCCACCTTCATTCTCCTCCCCTTCACTAACATCAAATAAATTTGCATTATTTTCACTGACTTCATTATGATCAGCACCATGTAGTTTGTCATGATCCATATCAAAACTGTTAGGGAATGAATCCCTTTTACTTGTTGTTGTAGTAGGCCCAGGGGTAGTTGGGGGTGGTTCTTCTACTGTAAAATTCCCTACTGCTTCAGCTGTTAGAATAAGATGTTTTTTTTTGTACTCATAAAAAAATTTGATATAATTGTAAGCTAATGTCCATTCCCCAAATTAATTAAAACCAGAGAAGAAGAAACAGAAGTTGGTTAGGAGAAATGTAAATAGTTCTAGCATGCTAAATTTTAATTTAACTTTTTAATTAAAAAACATCTTTGTGCCATCAGAATTATTACAAAATATGTGTTCTTATCCTAGTACTTAAACTGCTATTTATGCCAAGTAGTATATGCAGCTGTAACATTCAGATTTTGAATATTCACAAACAGATGTAAAAAAATAGTTAATGTGAAGATAGCAGGAAAGTTAATTTGAATCAGAAAAATTTATTTCAATTTTACTCCTCCCTTTGCCATATCTTGCAAATTCATGCAGATTTAGAAAGATTGTAAAGAATTTCTACAGTAAGATGTTTAAGAGAGGAAGTTAAATGATACATTTTCCGTAATAAAAAGATGAATAAATAATCAAATGCTTACTTGATAAAAAAGAGATTTCGCTGATCATTATCCACTTAGCTTTGAAGTAAAGATCTATTTTTAAGTATTTTCCAATTTTATTGTTCATAAAGATAACAATATATCTTGCAGCATCTAAAGCATCATCAGTATCATAATTAAATTTTGTAGTATGAGGTAAGTAAAATTCCCCTCCAATGCTATAGAAAATTTCTGCGTGACGAAATATTCTTACATCTTTAGAAAAATGATTGTTAGCATGGATTTCAACCTGGAAAAGACATTAAAGCTCACTTTTAGAGGAATGTATATGTATGTGTGTGTATGTGTATGTGCATGTGTATGTGCATGGTGTGTATAATATATATATATATATATATATATATATATATATATATATATATATATATATATATATATATATATATATATATATATATACATACATAAAATTATATATATATAATTATAAATTAAAGCGGTTTGGGAACCATCAATTACACTCATTTTTATATTTTTGTTTGCAATATAAGACATTGAAAAGACATTTAAAATTATTTTATCAATTCAAATAGTTTCAAAAACTGCCATCAACCTCTCATTGAAGTCAACCGGAATGGTCAGGGAGAGTAAAAATAAAAGATAGAACAATTATTTTCCATGATAAAACTCAAAATGCATACTATTTTATTTATATTAAATTATATAACATCCCCAATAACCTCAACACCTGACTAATCCAAATAAAATATAAAAGTGTTTGCTAAATTACTATTATATTACTAGTAATTATTTCTTTGATTATTTCTAGCGTTGATGAAACAGACAATACTTTTGTACATATTACACAATTGTTATAAAATATTCAATATTTCGGATGAAAAATATGCTTTATGCAAAATTTGGAACCATTTGGAACCAGCTTTTCAAGTCTATTGTTAATACAGTATGGATATGCATGCATGCAGAATATTTACCTTTGTAAAATTTCTAACTGAATCAAATTCAAATTTTATTGATACAGGTTTATCAATTGGGTCATCATTTCTCCAACCAACCCATTCATAACCTTTAATGCCCAATTTCTTTGTGTCTAATCTGAAGTTTGTTTCACCAACTGCTCCATCTGTAAGCTGTCCCATACCACCACTCAGGTAATTGTTCTTGAAAGAATTTTAATACTATTAATGTATAATGGATATTTATCAATACATATATACGCTATATAAATATGGGATATATATATATATATATATATACATATATATATATATACATACATATATATATATATATATACATATATATATATATATATATTTTTTTTTTTTTATGTATACATAAAGGCCTATATGTATGTCTATGATTGTATATATGTTAATTAAATATAATAATGTACATATTAGATAAAAACATTCAATTATTCATTTATTTTTATTTCACAAACCTCCAATTTTCCATCATAAGTAAAATCATAAAAATCCACTTCAACTCCACGTCTATCTCCTTGAGGCATTGAATATGATACTAAAGCATCTAAAATAAATTAGAAATTAATCTTACTTTCCCAATATAATGTAATAGCTATTGAAGCATATCTACTGAAGTGAGAGCAAGGTTATATTGCTAATTGTGAAAAGCTGAACTTACAGGTGATACATAGCTCTGCATAAAAATTATAAAAGCTCTAAGGCATTGCAAGTTGTCCTTGCTGTTTATAAAAAGAATAATTGCTGATTTGTTAGCATTTAAAAAACTCACCTGTCCATAAACATCCATACATTTCCACTCTCATGCAGACAGTCCTTGGACTTTCACTATAAGGAATAAATCTTATTCTTTTGGCAATTATTGGAGGGTCTACGTCTCTCATTTCAGCTAAATAAACATTTACATTTCCTTTTAATTTCTGCAAAAGTGATTTTAAAAAAACATCATTATAATACTTTCAATTTTAAATTTTATAGAAAGAAAAATAAATTGAATGCTGTGGTACCAACATGTTAATTGTAGTGTTGATATAAGTGTGTTGACTGTTATTCTGTATTGCTTAGATTTTATTTAATACCTTCTATAAAAATAATAACTGCAAAGATACATATTAAAAAAATTTACAAAAGTCATCAGTCTGAGTTCATTTTTACCAAAAACAAAACTTTAAATACGAATTCCCAATAAATCTGCAATGCAAATGGGTAATGAACATCAGAATATTATTAGGAAAATATAATTTTAATTTAATGCCTACGCTTTCTGCTGCTATAACATTTTTTAGTGATAAAATTACAATATTAAAAAATTAAAGTCTATTGATTTTTTAGCCCTCTATTCTTTTAAATTTACCTCTTCTGAATTGCGGTTTCGAAATCTTCGCCATTCTCCACCATCTTCTCTTTGATACTCAAGCAAATACATGGTTACATACTCTTTACCCTGTTGAATTCATACTAAATATTAACATCAACCAAGGCTCCCAGTTAATAACCTAAATGGACACAACACACACACACCCCCCTCATAAAAAACCATGGAAAATAACCCCTTAATTGAGGCTTGTAAGGAAATACTAATGATAATGAGAACAAAAATTAGCAATATATACATATCATTTTGTATTTTATATAGTTAATATAAAGACACACAAGATGGACAACAGCTCCTGCGTAATTTTTAAAACAGTCCACTTTTAATGTACTGATTAATGGATGGACTATGTGTTTATGCTATGTAACATAAAACAGGGAAGATACACAGTAACTAGCGATCTTAATACAAACATGCAACCAATGTTTATCATGATTGATTTTGAAATGGCTGTGATAAAAGTTTTAAAAGGGTATTTCCAGACTGTGAGGTAAAATTATACTTTTTCCATCTTAGCCAAAACATATTTAGAAAAATACAGGACTCTGGACCTCAACTATGTTACGAACATGTTAGTGAATTTGCTCTGATGAGAAGACGGGTGCCTACCTTGGCTTTCGATATGTTAATTAAATATCAATAATAAAATACTTTTTTCTAATGTTTCTAATTATTACTTTCTCGTTTAAAGAAAGTATTGTAATCGTGCAAAAAAAAAAAAATCGAGAGCTGTTTTACACCTCCCTGAGTTGGAAAAAATATAATTTTGCAATCTTGTCCGTATGTCTGTGTGTGTGTGTGTGTGCATGTGTGTGTTTGTGTGTGTGTATGTATGTGTGTCTGTAAACATGATAACTTGATTACCGTTATAGCTAGGTTGATGAAATTTCATATATAAGTATTATATCTAAAACGTAGATCCGTATCAACTTTTGAGCGATTTCCGATAACCGGAAGTGGAACTTATTCTACTTGCATTTTTTCAAAAAGCCTATAACCTGAGATCTGTTTCAGATAGATAAATGAAATTTCACATATAAGTAAAAGATATATTTTTCTGCCTTCTAGCAAATTTTGAGTAATTTCCTTTGACCAGAAGTAGTAATTTACACTATTTCCTATTTCCGATTTCTCAAAGAA
Organism: Physella acuta; assembly: GCF_028476545.2. Taxonomy (NCBI): domain Eukaryota; kingdom Metazoa; phylum Mollusca; class Gastropoda; family Physidae; genus Physella; species Physella acuta. The sequence goes on along the minus strand of NW_026732175.1, from coordinate 2,540 downwards.
CGCATGTGAATTTATAAAGTACTAATAATATCATGCACTA
>NW_026732174.1:102500-233020 GCF_028476545.2 Physella acuta | reverse complement strand
TAACTATATATAAATCGGGCAAGTAGTGTGTCCAGTCCTTCCTTCCGTCATCGCTATAGATTTTGGAACCATAACAGTAAACATCGCACCATGTAGTGCTTTTGCAGTGCAGCGCATTGTCTTATTATAAGTATTAGAGTAGGGTTTGTTTATATAACGACATAGAGCTATTTTATAATTTCCACTGTGTTTACTCTTTTGCATAACTTAAAGAAAATATTAAATATACACACACGGCTAAAACATATTAAAAGTATCAATGTCAAATATCATTTTCGTTTATATTCCCAGAAAAAAATGGATACATTTCAATAACATAATAACAGTACGGTAGAAAAATCAAATTAATATAACTCTTTTTTCTGATTTTGACAAAAGAGGTAATTTAAAAATACATTAAACTCACGCTAATAAAAAATGTGAATGCAAATATACGGTCGTCATAGAAGGAATTAGTGTTGCAATAATATAATTAGCAAAATGTGAATGCAAATTATCCGGATTGTGTAAGAGTAAATTATTGTTAGAAAATTATAATTAGCATGGATTGATAAAAGGCAATCTTTTATTTATTTTATTCACTGAATGTAGGCCCTACTGTTTATTACTTATAATTACTTATAATTTTGAATCAACTATTAGCGTTATTGTAGACGCGTCATTACCATTCATTAGGTGCGCAATGGTTTTAGTTATGAAACTCTATTGTAAGTTTTTAAAATTTAAAGTACTGGAAAAAAAATGCGTGAATGGATAATTGAAATATTGTAGGTAAAACTCGGATATTTTAAATACTGCCTATTTATTTATACTGTTTACTAATTATTATTCTATCTTTCGGTTTGCGGATTTTGGCGGACAAGCTAGGGGTTTTATAGGAGAGGCGTAGCGAGGGGGGGGGGGCATATGTCCCCGGGGTGCCGACCTTAGGGGGCGCCAAAGTGGGTTTGAAAAATTGCGCGAGGGGGGGGGGTGGAAATCGTAAGTTTGAGGGGAATGCAAATCACCGGAAAGGGCGCGATTTGGCGCTACGGGCTAGACTGTGAGCAATATGCCTATATTGATTGCATTTAAATTGTGTTTATGTTATGAGTGTTGTGTTTGTTTTTTCGTTGTGTTTTTTTTTGCGTTCGTTTGTGTTGTATTTAGTTTTGTTCTGTTCCCAAGTTGGTACATTTAAAAAAGATTTACCGTGGCGGAGCACGGGATGCAGCTAGTATATATATATGCGCGTGTGTTTAGTGTATGGGGTCGTCCATAAATGACGTCACACTCGTAGGGGGAGGGGAGGGGTCCGTAATTTTGTGACGGTGTTTGATGAGGGGGAGGGGGTTCAGATGGTGTGACGTCACTTTTTTGCATTATAAAAAAGCAATATAATTTCGCGTTTTAGAAAACGATTTTAATAAATTGTAATAGGAATTGATCCAAATACTCTATGTTGACAGAGTTCTGACAAGATTTTGGAAAAATATTTATATTTTAAGAAAAATTCAACTGCAATTTTGAGGCGGGGTTGTAGGCTGAAGTATGACGTTATTTAAGGGGGAGGGGGTCTGGCTTTTTTCGACGACATGTGACGGAGGGGAGGGGGGAGGGTAAAAATCGTCAAAAAAAGCGTGATGACTTCATTTATGGATGACCCCTATGTTATATGCCAGACCCTTCAATTTAATGGTCTGATTTTCATCTCGCTGTAGCTGACGCTGTTGAAGTCTCCAGTTATAGCAAACCACTCCAACCCTTGCCGTACTCCGTGCTGCCCCATACACCATTAAGGTTCGTGTAGTGGCAGTTTGAGAACCACCAAGCGGACACAAACCTCATTGCGCAGTTTCTGGAGTCGTCGCTGTCGTTGTCCCTGTCATACGTGCTGAACTTCTGTTTGTTGTTGAGTACATTTAACGAATCCAAAGTATTACCTGAGAAACCGCTAACAGTAAGATTGTATCCTTGCGCTTCGGAAGAGAACTGAAAAGAGCTGTACTGAGCGTAGTAAGTGTTTCCATTAAATTTCATGTCAATTCTTAACTCGTGTTTGGCTTTAGAGCTGATGCAGAAAATATTTTCATTACCCAGGTAAAAATCGACGGCTCCGGAAATGCGGCGCTGAAAAACCGTCCACCCTCCACCGTCTGTCTGTGTGTCACACATGACCACCAGTCCTGACGTCAGCTTGACCAGTTGTCTTGGCTGTGTTGTGTCCGTGACGTCTTTACAGGACCTGTACACATTCGGGCTGTTCAGGTTCAAGGTCGTGTCGCTTGCCTACATCGATGAACGCTGGAATTTTAAAAAACATGAATCTGTAAGCTGACAGAAAAAGAAATTTAAGATTATATCAAGAATAACTTATTAAAACAATAAACTAAACTAAAATAACACACACCAAATGATAACACTCAACTGAAATCACTTGTTGTGATTTTGGTATAATAACTCCAATTTTTTCCGACTACAAAATTTACTATACAATCAAGTCTACATAAAACTGGCTACAAAATCTACACATTATTTGAAAAAAATTTCTTTTCATTTTTATTGATGCTTTTAAAAGTAAAGTAAATCTCCCTTTCGAACCTGATGGTTCATGGGGCATGTGAAATTAGTGTTTACCATATTCATTGACCTACCCTTAGTGTGGTCAGCACTATGCCCAGCCGCTTATACTTTCCCTAACGTGAGTTAGGTACCCATCAGAACTGGGTGAACTCAGGGGCTTTTTCTAAGTACTGGAACCCGGGTTGATTTCAAAACCTTTGAGTTAGCAAGTTTACTTAATTAAATTGAATTAACACACTGTAAACAAGACTAGTCTCCCCCTCTCTTGTATCGAGAGTCATGTACTGCAAACGCCATATGTTTGTGTTTAGGTTTTGATTAGTGAACACATAGTTACCCAGACAAGAGGATGTGTTGGCATGACGTCAGCTTCCCCTCTCCATTGGGACAATCACCTCAGTCACGTTACAGAATCTGCCTTGAGAAAACTTGCGCATGGAGCGTCCGAATTGTGGTGGGAAGTTTGAGGTGTTGATTAAGGTGGGGGGTATGGCCCAGGTGCCTGGTGAAACAATATATAAGCTAATATATATATATATATATATATATATATATATATATATATATATATATATATATATATATATATATATATATATATATGTATGTGAAAACTTTATTTTATATAATAATCTTTTGTAAATATCAAAATTGGACGAATAAATTAAAAATAATGTAACATTTTTTAAAGTGCGTCGGTAGCTAAGAGGTATTGAAGATTACTTTAGTGCAAATTAAGGATTATAACATTTGGAAAAAATGATGTTTTTGAAGTGTGTTGATATTGGGTTTATACGAATAGACCTTTAACGGATACACAAAGAGACAGGATGACATATATAAACGCTTGTAAAATGAAAACATCTGTCTAAAGTTGACTTGGAAAAAATGTATTTAGTTTTAGGGGGGGGGGGGGGGAAGCAACTATATTTTTAAAAAAAATCAATAATTATAAAAATGTTTACTGAGAAGCTTTATTCTTTTTAATTTTTTTTAAGAAGGTAGATCTATATTAAATCGAAAAAAATGTCTGCCGCAAAGAAAACCAAAATTAACAAGCTACTAGAAATTGGAAGGTGCGCACCTCGAATAGGATTAAATATTTTTAAAATGTTGCTTAATATTAATAATATTAGTTGTTCTTTCCAAATAAAAATTAATTTGCTTCCGGCTAATAAAGTATAGTTTACCATCAGCTTAGAATAGAAATAAGTTTTCTTTTCATTAGAGAATTTGTTTTCAATGTAGTGAAACAAATTGCTTTAAGTACAGTATACTACAAGAGTAATAATACGAGCCTAGTAACAAAACACAATTAAACTAGATTATCCCCCCTGTTGAACAGTACATCTAGCAGTAATTGTAGAGTGCAGTGTTTCTTTCAGGCATCTCTTGGAAATGGAAATTTATATAGAAAATATATACTTTTAAGTGTCCCCCCCCCGCTCAGGAATATTGAATCCCCCGTCCGTGCCCCCCCCCCCCCCCCCCCCCCCCCCACCCTCCGGAGAAAAAAGTCTGGAAGAAACACTAATAGAGTGCACATCCGCTTAGAATAAGATCTAAACTGAGAATTTATTTGTAATTCAAAATTCGTGGCCAAAATCCCCACTAAACTACTATCAGGAAAGTACGTGTCAGAAAATTGTATTGAAAAGAATAAAGAAGATGGGCTTTGCTTGAATTAATTGACATAATTCTTTTGAATGCCTGTTTCAGTCGCATTATAATCCGGTTGATCGATAGTTTTCTAGTTTGCTATATTGTTGTGTCTTTGTTATCTTGGTTTATGAATATTCGTGTTTTAGGTTTTAAGCTTCCTTTGGTTATTTGAGGTTATATGTAATGGTGTTCTGAAACTCAATGTATTTGTCCAGGGACATACAGTAACGCATATTACACATATGTTTTAATATATGACAATTTTAGTCATGTACACTATTTTAACATACGTAGGCCCAGAGGCGTAGCGAGGGTGGGGCGGGGGGTGCGGGCCACACCGGGGACAACATTTAGGAGGGGGGTGACACCAAGACAAAAAATAGCTAAAAGTACAGAAGAAAAATGCTTTCTTTGCCAGTTCCATTGATAATTAATGAAACTTAAATAGTCTTTTAAATACAAAAAGACAATTATAACAAGGGGGTGGGGGTAACACCATGACGTAAACGTGCTAACTGTAGAGAAAACAATGCTACATCCAACTATATTATTAAAAGACTACAGACAAATATCGTTACTATTAATCAACGGTGATGCTTATAAACATACATGTACGCGTATGTGGCATATATTTAAATTATAGGCCTATGTAAGCCGACCCACCCACACACACACACACACACACACACACACACATATATATATATATATATATATTATATATATATATATATATATATATATATATATATATATATATATAATATATAATATATATATATATATATATATACATATATATATATATATATATATATATATATATATATATATATATATATATATATATATATATACATATCATATATATATATATATATATATATATATATATATATATATATATATATATATATATATATATATATATATATACTTTGTTTATTGGGAAAGGGGGGGGGGTGACATCACGAGGTTCCGCACCAGGTGACACTGACTGTGTAGGCATATGACTGTGGTTACCTACATAATTTTATGACGTACAAAGTTTATATTACATATTTATGGTTGTTGTATGGTTCCATGTGCTATTTGTCTTTAAAATATCGAAACGAGTTAACTTAAAACCTGGATATTGATTTGTATTGACATAAAAAATTTGCGATTATAATTTACTTATTTATTATTTTTTTTATTTACTTTAAATGACTATTTAAATTATTCATACATTTAAATTTTGGTTTTTTATATTTTAACTATGTATTGCTCTTGCTTTAAACTAGAACATTATACTTTAACTATAGTACTTAAACTGGGTATTTTTCACTTTTTGATTTAAGTACTTTTAACGCTTTAGCAATCGATTGATATTTGGACTAACATTCGCAATGTGTCACGCGTCAGAGGTAAAGGGAGATAACAATAGACAAACTGTGCATCAAGGTTTATGTTATGAATAAATTTTCATTGTCTAAATTGTATTGAATTTACATTCCATATTTGTGTTTGTTTTTCTTTAAATATTTTATTGTTATTACTGTATTTATTTTTATTTTGTCAATAGTGGTATTATTTTAAAAGTAAACTTACTAAAAATCATTAAAAAAACCATTCTGAAAAAAAAAAACATTTTTTTTTAATAAGAAATTATAATTCTTTATCTTACTACTGGGATCATGTGTTAACTGCTTAAAAACTGTAGACCTACAAAATAGGACTCATTATAATGCTCCTCTACACGGAAATCGTTGGTCATTCTTTTCGTTTACTTAATTTAGGAGTAGTACATGAAGTACGGAAAGCTTTTTTTCTTTATTTATTAAAAGTTTCAACTGCAATGTAAAAGAAGTACATAAACATCATCATACTTTTAAATAAATTTTATCATCTAATGAAACCAATTTTTTTTACAAATGAACGTACTAATAATAATTATGTACATCATATATGTTTCTATACAAAATTTCAAGGGATAAAAAATAAAAGGGGTTAAGGTAAAATGAAAGTGTTGGAATCCGGATGTGTGTGTGTTTGGGGGGGGGGGGGGGGGGAATGGACAAAAAAGTGTTTAAGGGGTGAGTAGAGAGTGTCCTAATTGAAGAGTCTTAGAAAAAACAAACATAATAAATAATTATTATCTTACATGTTTAAAATAAATTTATAAATAAATAAATAAACAAATAAGACAGTGGGGGGACTGCTATAGATATAGATGTTTGAAAAGGAAGAATGTTTGACTTGATATGTTTCATTGTACTCCACATAACATTCCGGCTTCTTATAATATTTATAATATTATTTTTGTTTAATCCCAAATTTATTTCAGTTCTACTTAAAATCCCAAACCCCACCAACCCACCATGATGATAAAAAAAAATCAATTGAATCACCATTTAATTAAACTTTGAATTTTCAGGATTAAAAAAAATGTAATTAGACGTTTTTTATCAGATCTATGTATAGGTAAACCATCTTTAACGAATGAAAGTAGGCTACATGTATGAAAGAAGTTTTATTATTGTAAATCTGTATCAGTCCTCATAAGCTGATGATGAAAATTGCAATACTAAAGCGAATACGCAAGCGAAACTGAAGCTGTAAATTACATATCTGAGGCAAAAAAAAAAAAAAAAAAAAGGGAAAAAAATTGAAAATAAAAAAAAACGTCTTATTTAAAGTACTAACTGATTCAATTGTAGCCAGGGGCGGGCAAGCTAGCCGGTTGGGCCCCAGGCATCAATAAATCTCGGTGGGCCCCAAGTCATCAATACATCTCGTTGGGCCCCCATGCATCAATAAATCTCGTTGGGCCCCCATGCATCAATAAATCTCGGTGGGCCCCCTTGGCATCAATAAATCTCGGTGGGCCCCCAAGCATCAATACATCTCGGTGGGCACTCAGCAACGATGCTGTCCTACCTCTGAGCTTTGTTTAAAAAAAAATCAATTCATAACGTGTATTTCAATTGAACTAAGTATGATCACCAGGCTATGACGGGGAAAATGCACAATGAAAATTTCAAGCTGGGGTTGGGTGCCCCCTTTAAAAATTAAAATTTACCGGGCCTCTAGGTCATACGCAGTCCAGCCCAAGCATTATCTCAACCTACCTAACATGCAGAGTTGACTTGACACGTCATACAAGAAGTTATAGCACTCGTCCAGGTGAAGACCGCAAGAGTTGGCGCAGCTCAGCATCGTTGTAGAGGGATGCTCTTCACCCATGGGCACCACGAAGAAGTCGTCGGAGTCTATCAGTTGGAAGTCGAAGCCTCGGAACTCGCTGGACAGACATTTCACTGTAGAATAAGACAAATATTTCACTGTAGCTTAAGGCAGACATTTCATTGGCGTGATTTCACGGTGTGGTTTTTGGAAGTAAAGATCGGTTAAATAATCTGAATCGTTGTTGGGGAATTTTTTTGTTGTGTATTGTGCAGCATTACTTGAAACAAGACTCCGTTTTTGATAAATTCCAAAACCTTGTTTGCGTTTCCATTCTAGTTCTTCTTCTTCGTTCTTAATTATAGTATTGGAAGGGATTTCCCCCGAATCAATTACGTATAACGTCTCGACTTGTTATGAATCATGTAAGGCCATTGACCCCGACTACAGCCTACTTTTCTTTTTCAAATGTGTTTCCACAGCACTTGTTCAACTAAGAAAAAACTACAAGACAGCGATCCGAACTCAGTACTTTTGCGATCAGCAACGATGAACCTAACAGACCCGACCACTTTGACCTTATTCTAGTTCAATATTTATTTAAAGCTTGGCACTGGTAAAGTAAATATAGCTAAACTGACATGAATATAGTTCTTAATAAAGTATATACATAATATGTATATACTTTATTAAGAACTATATTATAGACAATATTATTGCAAAACTATAAAGCCAAACTATTAAATTATATAATATATGTATATATATATATATATATATATATATATATATATATATATATATATATATATATATATATATATATATATATAAGCTGCCATAATTATAAATCTTAATAAAGCCTATACATTAATAATAAATTTATAGTAGACATTACAAAACTATAAGGCCAAACTGGTAAATTATATCTAGCTAAGCTGACATGATTATAATTTTTAATAAAGCCTATACATTATTTATAAATTTATATTAGACAGTAAAAACACAATTATAAAACCAAACATTACCTAGCAGTGCTTGTACGTAAAGCAAAAGAAACCTATCTCCACCCATAATGCGGTTGTTTGCAAACTGAGACAGGAGTTCACGTTTTATAGCAAATAGTAGACCTTCCTGTCTTGTTTTGAAACCACGACTCACCTCCTTATGAATAATGACAACAGAAAATTGCCATGGTCCAGCAACTTCAAGGTGCAAAGCATTGAAGAGATGGTAGAGTTACTAATGAAGCTTTGTTTGAATTAATGTGTGGAGCGGTTTAAGAGCTCGTGAGACAGCAATTAAAAACACGGTTTCTGATTTGATGGTCGGTGGAGCGATACAGGATAGTATTGAGGTGTTTTTTTTCTGTGATAGTAGGAATACAAGGTCGCTGACTAACAGGGGAATAGGGGTTGGGGATGGGGGACTCTTACGGGTGAGGTTAATTATGTATGCTCCATTACTTGCAGACTCAACTGCTTTCTTCTTCGTCCCCAGCTAACGAGCCTCATCTTCCCGCGGGTTCGAACTAGAGACTTTTCGGTTTAGCAGCTATGAGCTTTACCGACTCGACCACTCCGACCCCTTTCACCTACTTTAAGCTTCACTACCTTCAGACTCAACTATTTTAAGCTCCACAACATTCTAGCTCCACTAATATAGTACCACTAACTGATGGTCACATAGGGTGAAAGAAATATAGACTAACTTGTTCTGTCGATGTTTTATTATGACAGAACAGTCCTCAGCTACGGAGTATTAGACGAAGCAACTCATTCTTTCATTTGTCTAGACCAGTGGTTCCCAAACTTTTTCGAGTGGCGACCCCTTTTATAAAAATTAAGTGACCCGCGACCCCCATAGAATTAAAAAGTCGAGATTAGTAAGGAAATTAATCAGTGCTAAAATAAGGTTTTTTAGTAGACTTTCAATATGAATTATTCTTGATAACTGTTTTAATACGATGAGTAAAACGCATGCTATTAACTAGCTTCAGCATGCGTTGAGTGTTTTTTTTTAACGCCAATCTCATGTCATTCTTAGCATTTAATTTATTTCTTTGTTTTGTTTCTCAGTTTTTCATCTGACGCGTAATCATTCCGCACATTTTAGAATCTATCTTGCAATTCATTTGAAATGCTCGCAACATCAAGGGACGCAGATAATGAGTAACGTGTCAATGCAGATTCTTCTTCTTTCAGTTCAGGGATAACGCCGCAGTTCGATGCCAAGAAATTCAAGATGCCCAGAAAACTCCTCTTTCAAATGTGCTTTTACCTCACAATCATACTCAGCAATATTTCCAAGATTTATTTTTCTTCTCCAGGTTTGCAGCTTTGATAATCATGAAAAGAGATAAAATTCGTTAATTTTCTCTGAAGCTTCACGTTAAGCTTATGTTGATGTTCGAATATATCAGCTAGTGGTGAAACTCTCTCAAACCACACTTTGTCGTCAATGTATATTAAAAGGTCTTGTTTCCCTTGCACTTCCAAGAACAATTGGAAAACACGATTCACATTTCATTTCCTTTTGAAAGCTAGTGTACTGCATTGATATTTATTCATGTTTTTGCATAGTTCTTTAAACAGACAGGTGTTTAGGGCTTCAGATTTAATATAAGTTACGAGTTTTATTTTCACTGTAGTCCGAAGAGTCTTGCTGGCGAGGGCATACCGTTAAATCATGCAGTGGATGCCCTTGGTTAGGGAGCTAAATTTTTTACTGTTTTCTGCAGCCCTATTTTGACCCAAACATCCGCACAAACCCCCACAGCCGTTTTCCCATTTTAATCATCCAGTTTCAATAAACGCAATTCTTTTCTCCAAGATATCTTGATAAAATAGCAACAATTCTTTGCTATCATCTAAATGAATATATTTTACAAAGACAAGATCCTGCGAACACGAACGTACGTACGTTGATTCATCAATTTAAAAGGCAAACCAAGGTGAAACTGTGTTCTTTAACATCTACGGACATGTCTGCTATAAGCCACTGATTAGACTTAGATATATGTTACATCTTTATAGCACTGGAATTCCCAATCATTAATATCACTATCTTCAACATTCAGGTTTCGATAAGGTTTTCTCCTATTTCTTCGCCTGGCAATTTCTAATGCAACTTTATATTATGCTTGCACTAATACTATGTTTCCTTGGTGAATACTTTTTCTTCGATCAAGTCTATGACGTTTGCAACTAACTTCATGCCCAAGAAAGAACTCCAAATCTTTTTGGTGTGTTTTAAATGACTCGTCTCCAAATGACATTTTAGTTTTGAAGGTTATATAGATTCATGACTGAGAAATTTGTACTGTCGTAATTGTTTCTTCTTTATTTAATTTCCATTGATGTTAGTATTTCAGATGTTAAGGTTTCAGATATTCTTCTAAATATTTATGTTTTTTTTCATAACTATGGTTTAGTATGCCAGTTGGCGACCCCCCAGAAAGAACTTCGCGACACCCAGGGGGGTCGCGACCCCCAGTTTGGGAACCCATGGTCTAGACAAATACACATAAGGCAAGCACACACACACAGGCACACACACACACTCACAAACACACATACACACACACACACTAACACACACACATACTTACATATATATATATATATATATATATATATATATATATATATACATATAATGTATAAATATATTTATATACATGGTTTGTATATATATATATATATATATATATATATATATATATATATATATATATATATATATATATATAGGGCCTATATATATATATATACACACATATATATATATATATATATATATATATATATATATATATATATATATATATAAACACGCCGTTTTTTGTAATCATCATTCTGTGGGTGGCTTTTAATTTTAAAGCTTTTCCGTACATTTGTTTCGTATACCGACAGTAAAATATGTGAAAATATGTGTTGTGTTTTTATTTATTTATTTTTTATTTTTCGCTAAGAGTATTTTGTAAGTTAAACTGAAAACCATTTTTATTACGTTTGACAAGGTATACTAAACACCACTTGATGAAAACAATTTAGGTCACAATTATTAAACTTTCTACTTTTATGGGCTAAGGGCGATAAAAAGAAAAAAAAAATAATTTGTTTAAGTTCGACAAAAACTACAGGAATTGAAAAGGGTATGTAGGTAAATATTTATTCAAGCAATTGTGTGTGTGTACAATTATTAGTTCTATTTTTATTTATAAAAACACGTTTTTATTCAATCTGATAGTCGGTATAAAAAATAGCTATATAAATATTTAGAAACAGTAGAAAATGAAAAAGAAAACCCATAGCTTTCTTAATTAAGTAATAAATACTGTACGATTTTAAAGTAATTTAATGTTTTAATGAGTTAGATCAGGTCTTTATAATTATTTTTTTTTTTACTTTTAAGAATAAAAAAAATAAAATAAAAAAAAAATAAAAAAAAATGTTTAAGAATAAAAAAAAATCGACAATGCCAATCATCAAAGACAGTGATTGGACGGCGTGGTCGAACGGTAGAGCGGTCGACTGATACACGGAAAGTATAGAGTTCGGATCCCGGGCTCAAGACCGTGCGACGTTCACTCAGCTCTGATGGGTACATGACTCACGTTGTAAAGACATAGTGCTGACCACATTAACTCTTCATATGCTTCTTTCTGTTTCATGAATCTTAAGTTGTACTTAATCTTTAAAGACTGCGAGATTAAAGCGAGCCTAACAACTCGTACACATAACAACATTTCTTCTTCTTCGTTCTTAATTTTAGTGTTGGAAGGGATCGAGCCTTACCTTCCAGAGGGTTTGAACTCGAAACTTTTTTTTTTTGCCGACTCGACCATGCTTCCATCACAATTAAGCGTTACGTGTCAACTGGTTATGCGCCATTGACGCCATTGACTCCAATTTCAGCCTGTTTAACAACGTCTTCCCAATTTTCATCAGATGTTAAAATCCTTCTTAAAATAACGACAATTAAAATATCCCTAAGTTGTAGGTTAACCCTAAACATACAAATAAAATTAAAAAAAATATATTGAAAATCATTAGCTTTATTTATTCTAGACTCTAGATGAAGAACCTCGGGGTGCAGTCAGATTTATATTCCTTTCACCGGTTAAAGTTCAAGGTCAATATAAACATTGAGTGGAGGCAAATTTTTTGAGGAAAAATACTTTAAAACTGGGATTTATTGGAAAAATATTTACTGAGAGCCATCGTTCTACGGCGGTAGGATAATTATGCATGGTTATAAAAAGCGAAATCCGAATAGCTAGTGAATAGCCCACTGTACGTGAAGGGTTAATGCAGCATGTTCTGACAACAGTATTGACCGGGCCAGTACACAAAGGGTTAAATAGGTTCTTGTGATGAGGCTATTGTCTAACCAGGGAGCTTGACGCTTAGGTCACGGTGGAAGAGATTTGGCTTCGATAAATTATGAACGCTCTTCTGTATGTCTTGAACTCGACAAATGTTGTAAGCAACCAACGAAATTTATCATTATTTAAACCGCTAGGCTGTAGACAAAGTTGACAAAGTTGGAAAAATACCGAAAACCTTAGCTGAAAACTAACGTTTTGATGTAAATTCAACGACACGCCTACACCGTTTCTTACAAACATAAACAAGGAGTGATCTCCCCTAAACTTTCTCGAATATTCTAATATAACACTACGGGGGATGGCAACTCGGGATATAGACTTCTAGACATGATTTTTAATCTATTTTAAATACTCAAACTTTTTAAAATAGAATATAATCTCGTAGAAAAAAGAATTGCACACCAAGTGAACGCTAAATAAAGATGTGCATAATAGTGCGCAATGTTATTAGTACTTTATAAATTTACATGCGTTTTTTGAGAAATCGGAAATAGCGTAAATTAGTAGGGTACTTCCGGTCAACAGAAATTACTCAACATTTGACAGAAGGTGGAGAATTAGATCTGTTACTTACATATTAAATTTCATTTATCTATCTGAAATAGTACTCAAGTTATAGGCTTTTGAAAATTTCAAAGTAGAAAAAGTACCACTTCCGGTTATCGGAAATCGCTCAAAAGTTGATACGGATCTACGATTTTGATAAAATACTTATATAAGAAATTTCATCAACCTAGCTGTAACGGTACTCAAGTTATCGTGTTTACACACGGACACACACACAGACAGACACACAGACATACGGACAAGATTGCAAAATTATGTTTTTCCGTATCAGTGAGGTGTAAAACGTCGAGATTTGTAAAAATCTCGATTTTTTTTGCACGATTACAAGACTTTCTCTATACTTCGTATATACGAGAAAGTAACAAGCTAAACGCAAATGAAACAAAAACGAAAAAAAAACTAAACACAAACTAAGCACAAACTAAACACAAACTAAACACAAACTTATTACAAAATAAACACAAACTCAACACAGATAAACACAAAATAATCACAAAAAAACAAAAACAAACACAAAACAAACACACAAAAACAAACACACCAAAATAAACACAAAATAAACACAAAATAAACACAAAATAACACAAAATTAACACAAAATTAACAGAAAATTAACACAAAATTAACTCAAAATTAACACAAAATTAACAAACACAAAAAACAACACAAAAACAAACACACAGGGAATAAAACAGAAAGAAACATAAAAAATACACACAATATTAACACAAAATAAACAAAAACTAAGCTAGATCAGTCAGACCTAAACAGAGACCTATAAAAGGCCTAATGGTAATAAGAATGGATGTAGGTTGGGGGGGGGGGGGGTCGTAGGCAAGATGGCGGTACACTAGTAAACATTAGTAAAGGTATCCAATAGATACTAAAGTGGCCCACGCTTTTCTTTATAGTAATTTAAATAGTAGTGTATAATGTATTTTCTACTTTTTAGTGCATTAGTACATAAAAGCTCGTTATTAAAACGTTTTTTATGAATTTTTTAAAGTCACTTTTCAGTATGTTGACTACAAAAATAAAACACTAACTTCAGACTTTGCAATAGATACATTACTCTCGATATAGTTTCAACAAATGTGCGCTAAATATTTTTATAAATTCTGCACATGTTTGCACTAAGACACTGCGTTCAATACAACATAAACAACAGCCAACACAAGTCGTAGAGCAAAGTACTGTTTTGGTCAGACACAAGTCTTACAGCAGGGTACTGCTGTGGTCAACAGATGGAGACAAGTTGATGAGATGGTACTAGTCCAAGTTGTGTTGACATTTCTTGGTTGCTGGTCCATAGTGGCACAGGGTGAGTGGTTCACTAACAGTGTGAGTGGTTCACTAACAGTGTGAGTGGTTCACTAACAGGGTGAGTGGTTCACTAAAAAGGTGAGTGGTTCACTAACAGGGTGAGGGGTTCACTAACAGTGTGAATGGTTCACTAAAATGGTGAGTGGTTCACTAACAGTGTGAGTGGTTCACTAACAGGGTGAGTGGTTCACTAAAAAGGTGTGTGGTGAGTGGTTCACTAAAAAGGTGTGTGGTGAGTGGTTCACTAAAAAGGTGAGTGGTTTACTAACAGGGTGAGTGGTTCACTAGAGCATATGTACTGACTGTATAGGGGATATAGGTTTATGTCAAGGACTTATAATTTGGATTCAAATGAGTTTTTAAATCTCATACCAGATATATACACCGTTGTTTTCTATAGTGGACTAGCCGTCAGTACCAGTTACACGTGAATTGCAGGCCTATATATTTTAATGTTATACTTGTTTGAAAAAAAAATTTTTTTTGGTCAAAACACTATGTACTTTACTACACGTTGAACGATATTAGTGACAAAGGAGAGAAATAACAAAATAGCTTTAAAAAATCCGACACATAAAATAACATAGATGACCAATACACATTAGAGAAATATTATTTGTCAACACAACACCATATTAAATGCACACACTAATTAAGAGACTTAAAATTAAGAGACTTAAATTATTTCGTTAAAAACCCGGCTGTTCAATGGTAGTTATGTTGTTTTTGTCTTTGAAAAAAAAACGCCTATTTCAGCTGAGCATGGGTCTGACTACACTATCCATTCATATACTAAGAAGACAGAAACAGGTGAACTCTACTTCACCTGCCCCTTGTCCCGCCAAGTCCCGATACGCAACTTTACCATTCACATCTAAAAAAACAAAATTGAAAAAAAAAATATCATTGACGTGGCGTGTGTTGTACTCGTACCACCCGCATGGTAACTATTTCACTATCATCTCAGCTATTTGGGCACCACAGCTTAGGAGCAGAATAAGTGCGGTACTTTACTTAGATTTAGATTCAGCGTCGATTATTTTAAATGAAATTTAATCCCATATTAACTAATTTCATAGCTAAACCAAGATGTATATAAAATAATTAAGGCCTGAAATAGTTTAGTATAGAATCTCATTATTGACATAGATTCTAGATCTAGATAGAGCTAGAGTCTAGATCTAGAATCTACGGCTGGCTTAACTCTAACTTTTTTCTGTAGCTCTAGAATGCTCTAGATCTAGATGTTTATCTAAAATGTAAATAGATAATGCAAATTTTATAAGTTTAGGTCGGAAAAGTGTATATATTTCATAGCGTACGTCTTGATAAGTAGATCTAAATAAAATTTAAATCAAATATTTAATGTCTTTATATTATAAAATTGGAAGATGACGCCATTAGTTTTGTGTTCTTTCCTTTGTTTAAACACATGGCTGGTGACATCATTGTTTATTGCGTTCTTGTCACGACAATAAACACTTTAGTTAGAAATGTGTTTCTACATTCGAATATGCCTTTATTTTTATTTTCCCTCTTTAAATACAATTTAGTTTAAACATGTATAACATCCACCATATTATTTTCAACAAAAGTCCGTATCTTTAAGTTCTCTATACATCGCTGAACATACTGATAACATTGTCAAAAATTATTGAATTTAAAAAAACAAACAAAAATTATTAAAATAAAACGTAAAAAATAAATATTTAAAAAAAATGTATTTTAATGGACAACAATTTAACTCGCTTTATTTAGTAAAATAAAAAAAATAAGTTATTAAAAACCCCACTGCTTTTAAATGCTAAAAAATTGTAATTTTAAAAATGAATAAATTTGTTAGTTTCTCCCGCTAGTTTTGTCCCTGGATACATTGACCTTTATTTCTCTTGTTAGTTTTGTCCCTGGATACATTGACCTTTATTTCTCTTGTTAGTTTTGCCCCTGGATACATTGACCTTTATTTCTCTTGTTAGTTTTGTCCCTGGATACATTGACCTTTATTTCTCTTGTTAGTTTTGCCCCTGGATACATTGACCTTTATTTCTCTTGTTAGTTTTGTCCCTGGATACATTGACCTTTATTTCTCTTGTTAGTTTTGTCCCTGGATACATTGAACTTTATTTCTCTTGTTAGTTTTGTCCCTGGATACGTTGACCTTTATTTCTCTTGTTAGTTTTGTCCCTGGATACATTGACCTTTATTTCTCTTGTTAGTTTTGTCCCTGGATACGTTGACCTTTATTTCTCTTGTTAGTTTTGTCCCTGGATACATTGATCTTTATTTCTCTTGTTAGTTTTGTCCCTGGATACATTGACCTTTATTTCTCTTGTTAGTTTTGTCCCTGGATACATTGACCTTTATTTCTCTTGTTAGTTTTGTCCCTGGATACATTGACCTTTATTTCTCTTGTTAGTTTTGCCCCTGGATACATTGACCTGTATTTTTCTTGTTAGTTTTGCCCCTGGATACATTGACCTTTATTTCTCTTGTTAGTTTTGCCCCTGGATACATTGACCTTTATTTCTCTTGTTAGTTTTGTCCCTGGATACATTGACCTTTATTTCTCTTGTTAGTTTTGTCCCTGGATGCATTGACCTTTATTTCTCTTGTTAGTTTTGTCCCTGGATGCATTGACCTTTATTTCTCTTGTTAGTTTTGTCCCTGGATACATTGACCTTTATTTCTCTTGTTAGTTTTGTCCCTGGATGCATTGACCTTTATTTCTCTTGTTAGTTTTGTCCCTGGATGCATTGACCTTTATTTCTCTTGTTAGTTTTGCCCCTGGATACATTGACCTTTATTTCTCTTGTTAGTTTTGTCCCTGGATACATTGACCTTTATTTCTCTTGTTAGTTTTGTCCCTGGATACATTGACCTTTATTTCTCTTGTTAGTTTTGCCCCTGGATACATTGACCTTTATTTCTCTTGTTAGTTTTGTCCCTGGATGCATTGACCTTTATTTCTCTTGTTAGTTTTGCCCCTGGATACATTGACCTTTATTTCTCTTGTTAGTTTTGTCCCTGGATGCATTGACCCTGGACAATCACTGCACCAAGACGTTGCCAGAGTACCGTAGAGGTGACATCCAGAAACTAAGTGAACTCAACGTTGTCAGTTTCTGCAGGTAAACCCTGTCCACACATCCTGCAGGTAAAACTTGTCCACACATTCTGCAGGTAACACCTGTCCACCCATCCTACAGGTAAAAAACTGTCCACACATCCTGCAGGTAAAACCCGTCCACACATCCTGCAGGTAAAACCTGTCTACCCATCCTGCAGGTAAATTGTGTCCACACATCCTGCAGGTAAAACCCGTCCACACATCCTGCAGGTAAAACCTGTCTACCCATCCTGCAGGCAAAACGTGTCCACACATCCTGCAGGTAAAACCTGTCCACACATTCTGCAGGTAAAACCCGTCCACACATCCTGCAGGTAAAACCTGTCCACACATCCTGCAGGTAAAACCTGTCCACACATCCTGCAGGCAAAACCTGTCCACACATCCTGCAGGTAAAAAACTGTCCACACATCCTGCAGGTAAAACCTGTCCACCCATC
The DNA here is from genome assembly GCF_028476545.2 of Physella acuta. NCBI lineage: Eukaryota > Metazoa > Mollusca > Gastropoda > Physidae > Physella > Physella acuta. The sequence goes on along the minus strand of NW_026732174.1, from coordinate 214,783 downwards.
CTGCAGGTAAAACCTGTCCACACATCCTGCAGGTAAAACCTGTCTACCCATCCTGCAGGCAAAACGTGTCCACACATTCTGCAGGTAAAACCTGTCTACCCATCCTGCAGGTAAAACCTGTCCACCCATCCTGCAGGCAAAACGTGTCCACACATTCTGCAGGTAAAACCTGTCTACCCATCCTGCAGGTAAAACCTGTCCACACATCCTGCAGGTAAAAAACTGTCCACACATCCTGCAGGTAAAACCTGTCCACCCATCCTGCAGGTAAAACCTGTCTACCCATCCTGCAGGCAAAACGTGTCCACACATTCTGCAAGTAAAACCTGTCCACACATCCTGCAGGTAAAACCTGTCCACCCATCCTGCAGGTAAAACCTGTCCACACATTCTGCAGGTAAAACCTGTCCACACATCCTGCAGGTAAAACCTGTCTACCCATCCTGCAGGCAAAACGTGTCCACACATTCTGCAAGTAAAACCTGTCCACCCATCCTGCAGGTAAAACCTGTCCACCCATCCTGCAGGTAAAACCTGTCCAAACATCCTGCAGGTAAAACCTGTCCACACATCCTGCAGGTAAAACCTGTCCACACATTTTGCAGGTAAAACCTGTGAACACATTCTACGGTTACAGCAAGACCTTACTATTTTGCAACTAGAGCTAATGACAGATCTCCCGTTATCCCCCACCCTCCACCTCCCACCCCCACAGTAATCAAGAGGCCTATAGTCAGTGTATCCTGGAATCAAGACGTGATAGCCACACAGATCAGACCTACATAGTCAAATTGTTCGAGAAACAATTTCCCAAAGAGTACGATCTTAAGCGTGCGGCATATCTGCTATGTACCAAAGGCACGACATACTGTAAGTAGACAAAAGTTGTAAGTAGAAAAAAGTAGTAAGTAGACAAATGTTGTTAGTAGACAAACTGTTGTAGGTAGACAAAAGTTCTAAGTAGACAAAAGTTGTAAGTTGAAAAAAGTTGTAATTAGACAAAAGTTGTTTGTAGACAAATGTTGTAGGTAGACAAAAGTTCTAAGTAGATTAATGATGTAAGTAAACAAACGCAGTAGATAAAAGATGTAAGTAGACAATTGTTAATGAGCAATGTAAGTAGATTAAACTTGTAAGTTGATAAATATTATAATTATAAAAATGTTGTATGTAGATATCTGTTGTATGTATATGGCTAGCAAGCAGATTTAAGCAGACAAAATCTGTAAGTATTTATTTGTTTATGTTCGCTAGTAGACAAAGGTTTTAAGCACATCTTAACATCTTACACCGACATTGACGCTAACGATGTTGTGTGGGTGGTGATACAATGTAAACAATTTTGTATTTGAATGTTTTGTTCTTGCTCTTATATGAGGTGAGATTCTAAAGTAACAATAACCCTAACACTTACTGGAAATCAAAAACTAAAAAACCAAATTAAACAAAATTAAAGTTGAGTAAATTGTAGATACAAAAATTAACACCCATGATCACATTACAGTGTACAATCTTCTGTTTTAAGATGTCATGTCATGGCTCAGTGTTACAAGATGTCATATCATTGGTCAGTGGTTACAAAATGTCATGTCATTGGTCAGTGTTACAAAATGTCATGTCATGGCTCAGTGTTACGAGATGTCGTGTTATTGGTCAGTGTTACAAGATGTCATGTCATGGGTCAGTGTTACAAGATGTCATGTCATGGGTCAGTGTTACAAGATGTCATGTCATTGGTCAGTGTTACGAGATGTCGTGTTATTGGTCAGTGTTACGAGATGTCATGTCATAAGTCAGTGTTACAAGATGTCATGACATGGGTCAGTGTTACAAGATGTCATGTCATTGGTCAGTGTTACAAGATGTCATGTCATGGGTCAGTGTTACAAGATGTCATGTCATGGGTCAGTGTTACAAGATGTCATGTCATGTCTCAGTGTTACAAGATGTCATGCCATGGGTCAGTGTTACAAGATGTCATGTCATGGGTCAGTGTTACAAGATGTCATGTAATTGACAACTACTCAACACATGTCCTTTCTTGTAGAAATATAAGTATGTACACAATTGACCAGTGTTGTTAGATGTCATTACTTTATGCAGTGTCAAAGTTCGCTTCATTTGACTACAAAGTTTTAAGTGACTGCGAGATGTCCGCTAACATTGACCAATGCGAGATCGAAGCCACCTTGGCCGAGAGATTACAAAACTTAACGGCCGCTTTTGCCTCCAACAACCAAGCGGATATTGAGAAACATTCCTGCAAGTGGGTTCAATCTTTTAGTTTCTTTACTTTCAATTTAAAATAAGAGATTTCAGAATTATTTTCTCAATGAAGTTCTTGAACCCATTTTATTTCTTGATTTTTTTTAAAAATATTGCTGAGACAATTGACTAAAATGCTAAAAGAGTAATGCTTTGTATGTGGCATTTTTCTCAATTTTAACAGATTTAAAAAGATTTTATCGAACTACAACTACCTTTTCTCACGTCTGTCTTCATGTCTGTCATCACTTTTTTTCATAATAACTGTCGTGTCAATTTTTTTGACTGCCTTTAATGCACCACTACCGCAAGTTTTTGTAACAAAGCATAGATCTAGGTCAAAGTGTAAAATCATTGCATCATGATAAAAAAAATTAAAATTAGACAAGACTCCAAAAAGTGTATCCAAATGTAGCCAAACCTCTAACATGTTCCCTGTTTCTGTTCCCCAGACTGTCACTAGACTACATGAAGTGTATCCAAGCCCAGTACACCAAATGTAATAAGGATTTTGAGGACTTTTTTGTCTATCAGTTTGCTCGCCTTGGCGAGTAAGTTACATCAATTACATCTAGCTGATTTTTTTCTCTAAGCATTGAAATTTACTTTATGTTTTTGATGGATATTTCAAACGTTTTCCTGAAAAACAAATTTTCTCTACTCCACTCTTGTGTTTTTATCTTAACCTACCTCAGAGTCCAATGTTTGTATCTCTACTTACCTCAGTGTCCAATGTTTGTATCCTGACTTATCTCAGCGTCCAATGTTTGTATCTTGACTTACCTCAGCGTTCAATGTTTGTATCTTGACTTACCTCAGCGTCCAATGTTTGTATCTTGACTTACCCCAGCGTCCAATGTTTGTATCTTGACTTACCTCAGTGTCCAATGTTTGTATCTTGACTTACCCCAGTGTCCAATGTTTGTATCTTGACTTACCTCAGCGTACAATGTTTGTATCTTGACTTATCTCAGCGTCCAATGTTTGTATCTTGACTTACCTCAGTGTCCAATGTTTGTATCTTGACTTATCTCAGTGTCCAATGTTTGTATCTTGACTTACCCCAGCGTCCAATGTTTGTATCTTGACTTACCCCAGCGTCCAATGTTTGTATCTTGACTTGATCAGTTTCTAACGGTTTGTTTCTCAGAGACTGCTTATTGGAGCACCAGTTTTACAACAAGCTGATTCTCACGAACAAGTGCACGTCGAAATCACGCTCAACCAACGGGGCGTGGTCAGTCGCAACAGGGGCGTGGTCTATCAGGACAGGGGCGTGGCTGATGTTTGCTGTAGCCTTTGCCAACACTGTAGGGCGTGTCCATATGCTCATATGAAATCTAGCTGGTTTAGTTCTTGGCTATCTTCTGTAGCTGGGTGCAACAAAATATGTTTAGACAATGTTTTTATTTTTAAGTATTATCTAGAATAACATTAAAAAGTTTATTCTCTAAAAAAACATGGACATCAGGATTTTAAAAATTCTTTTAAGCCTCTTTGAGAAAAATGTTTACAAGTTTAAGTAGTTAATTATTGTTTACTTGAATTTTAATTGATGCATTGTTTAATTTATGCTGACAGTTACATTTTGGACTGGTGTCGGTTAGCTGTTGATTGAAATAGCTATCTGTTAGTATTGTATCACGTGACCGTAGGTCAGTACTGTGTCAAGTGGAAGAAGGACAGTATTGTGTCAAGGTCACTTGGACAATACTGAAAGTGTGCTGTTGTTGTATTGCAGATGGTGTTCAATAGGAAATAAACAAGGGCAAGTCTAAGAGCAGGGTACCGATGTTGTCAGACAAAAGTCTTAGAGCAGGGTACCAATGTTGTCAGACAAAAGTCTTAGAGCAGAGTACCGATGTTGTCAGAAAAATGTCTTAGAGCAGGGTACCGATGTTGTCAGACAAAAGTCTTAGAGCAGGGTACCAATGTTGTCAGACAAAAGTCTTAGAGCAGGGTACCGATGTTGTCAGACAAAAGTCTTAGAGCAATGTACCGATGTTGTCAGACAAAAGTCTTAGAGCAGGGTACCGATGTTGTCAGACAAAAGTCTTAGAGCAGGGTACCGAAGTTGTCAGACAAAAGTCTTAGAGCAGGGTACCGATGTCGTCAGACAAAAGTCTTTGAGCAGGGTACCGATGTTGTCAGACAAAAGTCTTAGAGCAGGGTACCGATGTTGTCAGACAAAAGTCTTAGAGCAGGGTACCGATGTTGTCAGACAAAAGTCTTAGAGCAGGGTACCGATGTTGTCAGAAAAAAAGTCTTAGAGCAGGGTACCGATGTTGTCAGACAATAGTCTTAGAGCAGGGTACCGATGTTGTCAGACAAAAGTCTTAGAGCACCAAGTTTGTCTGACATCTGTCAACAAGTTTGTCTGACATCTGTCAAAGAGTTTGTCTGACATCTGTCGAAAAGAGTTTGTCTGACATCTGTCAAAGAGTTTGTCTGACATCTGTCAAAGAGTTTGTCTGACCTCTTTCAAAGAGTTTGTCTGACATCTGTCAAAGAGTTTGTCTGACATCTGTCAAATAGTTTGTCTGACATCTGTCAAGGAGTTTAACTGACATCTGTCAAAGAGTTTGTCTGACATCTGTCAAAGAGTTTGTCTGACATCTGTCAAATAGTTTGTCTGACATCTGTCAACAAGTTTGTCTGACATCTGTCAAAGAGTTTGTCTGACATCTGTCGAAAAGAGTTTGTCTGACATCTGTCAAAGAGTTTGTCTGACATCTGTCAAAGAGTTTGTCTGACCTCTTTCAAAGAGTTTGTCTGACATCTGTCAAAGAGTTTGTCTGACATCTGTCAAAGAGTTTGTCTGACATCTGTCAAGGAGTTTAACTGACATCTGTCAAAGAGTTTGTCTGACATCTGTCAAAGAGTTTGTCTGACATCTGTCAAATAGTTTGTCTGACATCTGTCAAAGAGATTGTCTGATATCTGTCAAAGTTAGTCTGACATCTGTCAAAGAGTTTGTCTGACATCTGTCAAAGAGTTTCTCTGACATCTGTCAAAGAGTTTGTCTGACATATGTCAAAGAGTTTGTCGGACATCTGTCAAATAGTTTGTCTGACATTTGTCAACGAGTTTGTCTGACATCTGTCAAAGAGTTTGTCTGACATCTGTCAAAGAGTTTGTCTGACATCTGTCAAAGAGTTTGTCTGACATCCGTCAAATAGTTTGTCTGACATCTGTCAAAGAGTTTTTCTGACATCTGTCAAAGAGTTTGTCTGACATCTGTCAAAGAGTTTGTCTGACATCTGTCAAAGAGATTGTCTGACATCTGTCAAAGAGTTTGTCTGACATCTGTCAAAGAGTTTGTCTGACATCTGTCAAAGAGTTTTTCTGACATCTGTCAAAGAGTTTGTCTGACATCTGTCAAAGAGTTTGTCTGTCATCTGTCAAAGAGTTTGTCTGACAACAAGTTTGTCTGACATCTGTCAAAAAGTGTGTCTGACATCTGCATTAATTTACTTTAATTACAGACTTCTTACAACTAGTCCCACTGGGTATTATTCTCTATTCTAGGTTGTGGTATGGTACTAGGATAAAGGAAATCTTGGACCGTAGTATTTCAATAGTTCCCACACTGCCTTTCTGACTACACCATCAATGGCTTTTTCAGTCTATAAAAACTAATCTAGTAAGGAGTTCCACTCATATCCACTTCTTAAACAGCCGCAGGGCGTAAGATTTCCAACCCAAGATCTAAATGCAAGTCTTCCGTGGTATCCACTGTCTTGCAATTTAATAGTTAGTAAATGTTAGGAGTTATTCGGTTCCAAAAAAATTAGACCTCAACAAATAGATTTGACTGATCTACCTAAAAGTACATTTTTCTGACCAGAACAATCAAAATCACAAACTAGATCTAAATCTAGATACGCTTTTGATACAAGAGTTCGCGACTAATTTACTACGAGAACATTTTAGCGCGTGTTTGCATTGTGATTTTGCGTTCAATATAAAATAAACAATAAAACTTGAAAAAGTGTTGGATTAGCGGAAGATGGAGAATAGCCATTAACATGGAGCTGCTTATAATTAAAAGAACATGGATCTGATTGAAATTACAATAACGTTGCTGTTTAGCTGGCCTGTGGCAGTTCAAAGTAAATAGCGGTGTACATGTTGGTCTTTAAATAATCTGTGATTAAATCTTTACTAGCACAATATAAGTAGAGATGTAGATCAAGACATTTAATATTAACTGTGATTTAAAAATGTCATAGTGCGATATAATTAGGTGTGTAGATCTAGATATATAACTTTATATAAATTGTGTTTCTATTCACTATATTATCTATATTAACTATCACTCTATCGTTGAAACTGGAACAAATCGAAAAAAAGCTTTAAACCTTTAGCCTAAACACCTATTGTAGCTTAACAAGAACAATGACTTCCCAATATCTATGCGACAAATGCAAATAGTAACCTCAGTACTTTGATGTCAAATATGGCGGCGTTTTACAAGGACACCTCCGAGCTCACGAGAATCCTTACACCATTATGTAGACATGGATACATGTTTTAAAACGTTTTGACTTCACAGCGGCCGTAAAAAACACTAAATTGAAACTTAAGCCTAAAAATATAAAAAAAATGTAATATTTTTAGAATCAACGTTATAAAAGTTGCAATTTCGGAGAACATAAAAATAATTTCTTGTATTTAAAGCTACATTTATCTTTATTTTCATCAAGCCTAGTTAATAATAATCCGGGAGTGATCTCCCCTAAACTTTCTCGAATATTCTAATATAACACTATGGGGGATGGCAACTCGGGATATAGACTTCTAGACATGATTTTTAATCCATATTAAATACTCAAACTTTTTAAAATAGAATATAATCTCGTAGAAAAAAGAATTGCACACCAAGTGAACGCTAAATAAAGATGTGCATAATAGTGCGCAATATTATTAGTACTTTATAAATTTACATGCGTTTTTTGAGAAATCGGAAATAGCGTAAATTAGTACTTACAGTCAACGGAAATTACTCAAAATTTGACAGAAGATAGAGATGTATATCGTTTACTTACGTATAAAATTTCATTTATCTATCTGAAATAGTACTCAAGTTATAGGCTTTTGAAAAATTCAAAGTAGAAAAAGTACCACTTCCGGTTATCGGAAATCGCTCAAAAGTTGATCAGGATCTACGATTTTGATAAAATACTTATATATGAAATTTCATCAACCTAGCTGTAACGGTACTCAAGTTATCGTGTTTACACACGGACACACACACACACAGACATATGGACAAGATTGCAAAATTATGTTTTTCCGTATCAGTGAGGTGCAAAACATCGAGATTTGTAAAAATCTCGATTTTTTTAAATGCACGATTACAAGGCTTTCTCTATACTTCGTATATACGAGAAAGTAACAAGCTAAACACAAATGAAACAAAAACGAAAAACAAACTAAACACAAACTAAGCACAAACTAAACATAAACTAAACACAAACTTATTACAAAATAAACACAAACTCAACACAGATAAACACAAAATAATCACAAAAAAACAAAATAAAAACAAACACAAAACAAAACACAAAAACAAACACACCAAAATAAACACAAAATAACACAAAAAAATAACACAAAATTAACACAAAATTAACACAAAATTAACACAAAATTAACAAACACACAAAAAGCAACACAAAATCAAACACACAGGGGAAAAACACACAGAAAGAAACATAAAAACACACACAATATTAACACAAAATAAACAAAAACTAAGCTAGATCAGTCAGACCTAAACAGAGGCCTATAAAAGGCCTAATGGTAATAAGAATGTATGTAGGTTTGGGGGGGGGGGGTCGTAGGCAAGATGGCGGTACACTAGTAAACATTATTAAAGGTATCCAATAGATACTAAAGTGACACACGCTTTTCTTGTCCCGCCAAGTCCCGATACGCAACTTTACCATTCACATCTAAAATAAACCGGGAGTGATCTCCCCTAAACTTTCTCGAATATTTTTATATAAAATAACAGGGGATGGGAACTCGGGCTATAGACATGATTTTCAATCCATTTTAAATACTTAAAGTTTTAAAAATAGAATAAAACTTAAGCCTAAAAATATAAAAAAATTTAATATTTTTAGAATCAACGTTATAAAAGTTGCAATTTCGGAGAACTTAAAAATAATTTCTTGTATTTAAAGCTACATTTATCTTTATTTTCATCAAGCCTAGTTTATAATAAACCGGGAGTGATCTCCCCTAAACTTTCTCGAATATTCTAATATAACACTATGGGGGATGGCAACTCGGGATATAGACTTCTAGACATGATTTTTAATCCATATTAAATACTCAAACTTTTTAAAATAGAATATAATCTCGTAGAAAAAAGAATTGCACACCAAGTGAACGCTAAATAAAGATGTGCATAATAGTGCGCAATATTATTAGTACTTTATAAATTTACATGCGTTTTTTGAGAAATCGGAAATAGCGTAAATTAGTACTTACAGTCAACGGAAATTACTCAAAATTTGACAGAAGATAGAGATGTATATCGTTTACTTACGTATAAAATTTCATTTATCTATCTGAAATAGTACTCAAGTTATAGGCTTTTGAAAAATTCAAAGTAGAAAAAGTACCACTTCCGGTTATCGGAAATCGCTCAAAAGTTGATCAGGATCTACGATTTTGATAAAATACTTATATATGAAATTTCATCAACCTAGCTGTAACGGTACTCAAGTTATCGTGTTTACACACGGACACACACACACACAGACATATGGACAAGATTGCAAAATTATGTTTTTCCGTATCAGTGAGGTGCAAAACATCGAGATTTGTAAAAATCTCGATTTTTTTTTATGCACGATTACAAGACTTTCTCTATACTTCGTATATACGAGAAAGTAACAAGCTAAACACAAATGAAACAAAAACGAAAAACAAACTAAACACAAACTAAGCACAAACTAAACATAAACTAAACACAAACTTATTACAAAATAAACACAAACTCAACACAGATAAACACAAAATAATCACAAAAAAACAAAATAAAAACAAACACAAAACAAAACACAAAAACTAACACACCAAAATAAACACAAAATAACACAAAAAAATAACACAAAATTAACACAAAATTAACACAAAATTAACACAAAATTAACAAACACACAAAAAGCAACACAAAATCAAACACACAGGGGAAAAACACACAGAAAGAAACATAAAAACACACACAATATTAACACAAAATAAACAAAAACTAAGCTAGATCAGTCAGACCTAAACAGAGGCCTATAAAAGGCCTAATGGTAATAAGAATGTATGTAGGTTTGGGGGGGGGGGGGGGTCGTAGGCAAGATGGCGGTACACTAGTAAACATTATTAAAGGTATCCAATAGATACTAAAGTGACACACGCTTTTCTTGTCCCGCCAAGTCCCGATACGCAACTTTACCATTCACATCTAAAATAAACCGGGAGTGATCTCCCCTAAACTTTCTCGAATATTTTTATATAAAATAACAGGGGATGGGAACTCGGGCTATAGACATGATTTTCAATCCATTTTAAATACTTAAAGTTTTAAAAATAGAATAAAACTTAAGCCTAAAAATATAAAAAAATTTAATATTTTTAGAATCAACGTTATAAAAGTTGCAATTTCGGAGAACTTAAAAATAATTTCTTGTATTTAAAGCTACATTTATCTTTATTTTCATCAAGCCTAGTTTATAATAAACCGGGAGTGATCTCCCCTAAACTTTCTCGAATATTCTAATATAACACTATGGGGGATGGCAACTCGGGATATAGACTTCTAGACATGATTTTTAATCCATATTAAATACTCAAACTTTTTAAAATAGAATATAATCTCGTAGAAAAAAGAATTGCACACCAAGTGAACGCTAAATAAAGATGTGCATAATAGTGCGCAATATTATTAGTACTTTATAAATTTACATGCGTTTTTTGAGAAATCGGAAATAGCGTAAATTAGTACTTACAGTCAACGGAAATTACTCAAAATTTGACAGAAGATAGAGATGTATATCGTTTACTTACGTATAAAATTTCATTTATCTATCTAAAATAGTACTCAAGTTATAGGCTTTTGAAAAATTCAAAGTAGAAAAAGTACCACTTCCGGTTATCGGAAATCGCTCAAAAGTTGATCAGGATCTACGATTTTGATAAAATACTTATATATGAAATTTCATCAACCTAGCTGTAACGGTACTCAAGTTATCGTGTTTACACACGGACACACACACAAACAGACTTATGGACAAGATTGCAAAATTATGTTTTTCCGTATCAGTGAGGTGCAAAACATCGAGATTTGTAAAAATCTCGATTTTTTTTAATGCACGATTACAAGGCTTTCTCTATACTTCGTATATACGAGAAAGTAACAAGCTAAACACAAATGAAACAAAAACGAAAAACAAACTAAACACAAACTAAGCACAAACTAAACATAAACTAAACACAAACTTATTACAAAATAAACACAAACTCAACACAGATAAACACAAAATAATCACAAAAAAACAAAATAAAAACAAACACAAAACAAAACACAAAAACAAACACACCAAAATAAACACAAAATAACACAAAAAAATAACACAAAATTAACACAAAATTAACACAAAATTAACACAAAATTAACAAACACACAAAAAGCAACACAAAATCAAACACACAGGGGAAAAACACACAGAAAGAAACATAAAAACACACACAATATTAACACAAAATAAACAAAAACTAAGCTAGATCAGTCAGACCTAAACAGAGGCCTATAAAAGGCCTAATGGTAATAAGAATGTATGTAGGTTTGGGGGGGGGGGGGTCGTAGGCAAGATGGCGGTACACTAGTAAACATTATTAAAGGTATCCAATAGATACTAAAGTGACACACGCTTTTCTTGTCCCGCCAAGTCCCGATACGCAACTTTACCATTCACATCTAAAATAAACCGGGAGTGATCTCCCCTAAACTTTCTCGAATATTTTTATATAAAATAACAGGGGATGGGAACTCGGGCTATAGACATGATTTTCAATCCATTTTAAATACTTAAAGTTTTAAAAATAGAATAAAACTTAAGCCTAAAAATATAAAAAAATTTAATATTTTTAGAATCAACGTTATAAAAGTTGCAATTTCGGAGAACTTAAAAATAATTTCTTGTATTTAAAGCTACATTTATCTTTATTTTCATCAAGCCTAGTTTATAATAAACCGGGAGTGATCTCCCCTAAACTTTCTCGAATATTCTAATATAACACTATGGGGGATGGCAACTCGGGATATAGACTTCTAGACATGATTTTTAATCCATATTAAATACTCAAACTTTTTAAAATAGAATATAATCTCGTAGAAAAAAGAATTGCACACCAAGTGAACGCTAAATAAAGATGTGCATAATAGTGCGCAATATTATTAGTACTTTATAAATTTACATGCGTTTTTTGAGAAATCGGAAATAGCGTAAATTAGTACTTACAGTCAACGGAAATTACTCAAAATTTGACAGAAGATAGAGATGTATATCGTTTACTTACGTATAAAATTTCATTTATCTATCTAAAATAGTACTCAAGTTATAGGCTTTTGAAAAATTCAAAGTAGAAAAAGTACCACTTCCGGTTATCGGAAATCGCTCAAAAGTTGATCAGGATCTACGATTTTGATAAAATACTTATATATGAAATTTCATCAACCTAGCTGTAACGGTACTCAAGTTATCGTGTTTACACACGGACACACACACACACAGACATATGGACAAGATTGCAAAATTATGTTTTTCCGTATCAGTGAGGTGCAAAACATCGAGATTTGTAAAAATCTCGATTTTTTTTTATGCACGATTACAAGACTTTCTCTATACTTCGTATATACGAGAAAGTAACAAGCTAAACACAAATGAAACAAAAACGAAAAACAAACTAAACACAAACTAAGCACAAACTAAACATAAACTAAACACAAACTTATTACAAAATAAACACAAACTCAACACAGATAAACACAAAATAATCACAAAAAAACAAAATAAAAACAAACACAAAACAAAACACAAAAACAAACACACCAAAATAAACACAAAATAACACAAAAAAATAACACAAAATTAACACAAAATTAACACAAAATTAACACAAAATTAACAAACACACAAAAAGCAACACAAAATCAAACACACAGGGGAAAAACACACAGAAAGAAACATAAAAACACACACAATATTAACACAAAATAAACAAAAACTAAGCTAGATCAGTCAGACCTAAACAGAGGCCTATAAAAGGCCTAATGGTAATAAGAATGTATGTAGGTTTGGGGGGGGGGGGGTCGTAGGCAAGATGGCGGTACACTAGTAAACATTATTAAAGGTATCCAATAGATACTAAAGTGACACACGCTTTTCTTGTCCCGCCAAGTCCCGATACGCAACTTTACCATTCACATCTAAAATAAACCGGGAGTGATCTCCCCTAAACTTTCTCGAATATTTTTATATAAAATAACAGGGGATGGGAACTCGGGCTATAGACATGATTTTCAATCCATTTTAAATAATTAAAGTTTTAAAAATAGAATAAAACTTAAGCCTAAAAATATAAAAAAAATTAATATTTTTAGAATCAACGTTATAAAAGTTGCAATTTCGGAGAACTTAAAAATAATTTCTTGTATTTAAAGCTACATTTATCTTTATTTTCATCAAGCCTAGTTTATAATAAACCGGGAGTGATCTCCCCTAAACTTTCTCGAATATTCTAATATAACACTATGGGGGATGGCAACTCGGGATATAGACTTCTAGACATGATTTTTAATCCATATTAAATACTCAAACTTTTTAAAATAGAATATAATCTCGTAGAAAAAAGAATTGCACACCAAGTGAACGCTAAATAAAGATGTGCATAATAGTGCGCAATATTATTAGTACTTTATAAATTTACATGCGTTTTTTGAGAAATCGGAAATAGCGTAAATTAGTACTTACAGTCAACGGAAATTACTCAAAATTTGACAGAAGATAGAGATGTATATCGTTTACTTACGTATAAAATTTCATTTATCTATCTGAAATAGTACTCAAGTTATAGGCTTTTGAAAAATTCAAAGTAGAAAAAGTACCACTTCCGGTTATCGGAAATCGCTCAAAAGTTGATCAGGATCTACGATTTTGATAAAATACTTATATATGAAATTTCATCAACCTAGCTGTAACGGTACTCAAGTTATCGTGTTTACACACGGACACACACACACACAGACATATGGACAAGATTGCAAAATTATGTTTTTCCGTATCAGTGAGGTGCAAAACATCGAGATTTGTAAAAATCTCGATTTTTTTTTATGCACGATTACAAGACTTTCTCTATACTTCGTATATACGAGAAAGTAACAAGCTAAACACAAATGAAACAAAAACGAAAAACAAACTAAACACAAACTAAGCACAAACTAAACATAAACTAAACACAAACTTATTACAAAATAAACACAAACTCAACACAGATAAACACAAAATAATCACAAAAAAACAAAATAAAAACAAACACAAAACAAAACACAAAAACAAACACACCAAAATAAACACAAAATTAACACAAAATTAACACAAAATTAACAAACACACAAAAAGCAACACAAAATCAAACACACAGGGGAAAAACACACAGAAAGAAACATAAAAACACACACAATATTAACACAAAATAAACAAAAACTAAGCTAGATCAGTCAGACCTAAACAGAGGCCTATAAAAGGCCTAATGGTAATAAGAATGTATGTAGGTTTGGGGGGGGGGGGGTCGTAGGCAAGATGGCGGTACACTAGTAAACATTATTAAAGGTATCCAATAGATACTAAAGTGACACACGCTTTTCTTGTCCCGCCAAGTCCCGATACGCAACTTTACCATTCACATCTAAAATAAACCGGGAGTGATCTCCCCTAAACTTTCTCGAATATTTTTATATAAAATAACAGGGGATGGGAACTCGGGCTATAGACATGATTTTCAATCCATTTTAAATAATTAAAGTTTTAAAAATAGAATAAAACTTAAGCCTAAAAATATAAAAAAAATTAATATTTTTAGAATCAACGTTATAAAAGTTGCAATTTCGGAGAACTTAAAAATAATTTCTTGTATTTAAAGCTACATTTATCTTTATTTTCATCAAGCCTAGTTTATAATAAACCGGGAGTGATCTCCCCTAAACTTTCTCGAATATTCTAATATAACACTATGGGGGATGGCAACTCGGGATATAGACTTCTAGACATGATTTTTAATCCATATTAAATACTCAAACTTTTTAAAATAGAATATAATCTCGTAGAAAAAAGAATTGCACACCAAGTGAACGCTAAATAAAGATGTGCATAATAGTGCGCAATATTATTAGTACTTTATAAATTTACATGCGTTTTTTGAGAAATCGGAAATAGCGTAAATTAGTACTTACAGTCAACGGAAATTACTCAAAATTTGACAGAAGATAGAGATGTATATCGTTTACTTACGTATAAAATTTCATTTATCTATCTGAAATAGTACTCAAGTTATAGGCTTTTGAAAAATTCAAAGTAGAAAAAGTACCACTTCCGGTTATCGGAAATCGCTCAAAAGTTGATCAGGATCTACGATTTTGATAAAATACTTATATATGAAATTTCATCAACCTAGCTGTAACGGTACTCAAGTTATCGTGTTTACACACGGACACACACACACACAGACATATGGACAAGATTGCAAAATTATGTTTTTCCGTATCAGTGAGGTGCAAAACATCGAGATTTGTAAAAATCTCGATTTTTTTTTATGCACGATTACAAGACTTTCTCTATACTTCGTATATACGAGAAAGTAACAAGCTAAACACAAATGAAACAAAAACGAAAAACAAACTAAACACAAACTAAGCACAAACTAAACATAAACTAAACACAAACTTATTACAAAATAAACACAAACTCAACACAGATAAACACAAAATAATCACAAAAAAACAAAATAAAAACAAACACAAAACAAAACACAAAAACAAACACACCAAAATAAACACAAAATAACACAAAAAAATAACACAAAATTAACACAAAATTAACACAAAATTAACACAAAATTAACAAACACACAAAAAGCAACACAAAATCAAACACACAGGGGAAAAACACACAGAAAGAAACATAAAAACACACACAATATTAACACAAAATAAACAAAAACTAAGCTAGATCAGTCAGACCTAAACAGAGGCCTATAAAAGGCCTAATGGTAATAAGAATGTATGTAGGTTTGGGGGGGGGGGGGGGTCGCAGGCAAGATGGCGGTACACTAGTAAACATTATTAAAGGTATCCAATAGATACTAAAGTGACACACGCTTTTCTTGTCCCGCCAAGTCCCGATACGCAACTTTACCATTCACATCTAAAATAAACCGGGAGTGATCTCCCCTAAACTTTCTCGAATATTTTTATATAAAATAACAGGGGATGGGAACTCGGGCTATAGACATGATTTTCAATCCATTTTAAATAATTAAAGTTTTAAAAATAGAATAAAACTTAAGCCTAAAAATATAAAAAAATTTAATATTTTTAGAATCAACGTTATAAAAGTTGCAATTTCGGAGAACTTAAAAATAATTTCTTGTATTTAAAGCTACATTTATCTTTATTTTCATCAAGCCTAGTTAATAATAAACCGGGAGTGATCTCCCCTAAACTTTCTCGAATATTCTAATATAACACTATGGGGGATGGCAACTCGGGATATAGACTTCTAGACATGATTTTTAATCCATATTAAATACTCAAACTTTTTAAAATAGAATATAATCTCGTAGAAAAAAGAATTGCACACCAAGTGAACGCTAAATAAAGATGTGCATAATAGTGCGCAATATTATTAGTACTTTATAAATTTACATGCGTTTTTTGAGAAATCGGAAATAGCGTAAATTAGTACTTACAGTCAACGGAAATTACTCAAAATTTGACAGAAGATAGAGATGTATATCGTTTACTTACGTATAAAATTTCATTTATCTATCTGAAATAGTACTCAAGTTATAGGCTTTTGAAAAATTCAAAGTAGAAAAAGTACCACTTCCGGTTATCGGAAATCGCTCAAAAGTTGATCAGGATCTACGATTTTGATAAAATACTTATATATGAAATTTCATCAACCTAGCTGTAACGGTACTCAAGTTATCGTGTTTACACACGGACACACACACACACAGACATATGGACAAGATTGCAAAATTATGTTTTTCCGTATCAGTGAGGTGCAAAACATCGAGATTTGTAAAAATCTCGATTTTTTTTTATGCACGATTACAAGACTTTCTCTATACTTCGTATATACGAGAAAGTAACAAGCTAAACACAAATGAAACAAAAACGAAAAACAAACTAAACACAAACTAAGCACAAACTAAACATAAACTAAACACAAACTTATTACAAAATAAACACAAACTCAACACAGATAAACACAAAATAATCACAAAAAAACAAAATAAAAACAAACACAAAACAAAACACAAAAACAAACACACCAAAATAAACACAAAATAACACAAAAAAATAACACAAAATTAACACAAAATTAACACAAAATTAACACAAAATTAACAAACACACAAAAAGCAACACAAAATCAAACACACAGGGGAAAAACACACAGAAAGAAACATAAAAACACACACAATATTAACACAAAATAAACAAAAACTAAGCTAGATCAGTCAGACCTAAACAGAGGCCTATAAAAGGCCTAATGGTAATAAGAATGTATGTAGGTTTGGGGGGGGGGGGGTCGCAGGCAAGATGGCGGTACACTAGTAAACATTATTAAAGGTATCCAATAGATACTAAAGTGACACACGCTTTTCTTGTCCCGCCAAGTCCCGATACGCAACTTTACCATTCACATCTAAAATAAACCGGGAGTGATCTCCCCTAAACTTTCTCGAATATTTTTATATAAAATAACAGGGGATGGGAACTCGGGCTATAGACATGATTTTCAATCCATTTTAAATAATTAAAGTTTTAAAAATAGAATAAAACTTAAGCCTAAAAATATAAAAAAATTTAATATTTTTAGAATCAACGTTATAAAAGTTGCAATTTCGGAGAACTTAAAAATAATTTCTTGTATTTAAAGCTACATTTATCTTTATTTTCATCAAGCCTAGTTAATAATAAACCGGGAGTGATCTCCCCTAAACTTTCTCGAATATTCTAATATAACACTATGGGGGATGGCAACTCGGGATATAGACTTCTAGACATGATTTTTAATCCATATTAAATACTCAAACTTTTTAAAATAGAATATAATCTCGTAGAAAAAAGAATTGCACACCAAGTGAACGCTAAATAAAGATGTGCATAATAGTGCGCAATATTATTAGTACTTTATAAATTTACATTAGTTTTTTGAGAAATCGGAAGTAGCGTAAATTACTACTTCCGTTTAACGGAAATAACTCAAAATTTGACAGAAGATAGAGATGTATATCTTTTACTTACATGCGAAATTTCGTTTATCTATCTCAAATAGTACTCAAGTTATAGGCTTTTGAAAATTTCTAAGTAGGAAAAGTACCACTTCCGGTTATCGGAAATCGCTCAAAAGTTGATACGGATCTACGATTTTGATAACATACTTATATATGAAATTTCATCAACCTAGCTGTAACGGTACTCACGTTATCGTGTTTACACACACACAGACAGACAGACACACAGACAGACACACAGACATACGGACAAGATTGCAAAATTATGTTTTTCCGTATCAGTGAGATGTAAAACGTCGAGATTTGTAAAAATCTCGATTTTTTTGCACGATTTCAAGACTTTCTCTATACTTCGTATATACGAGAAAGTAAAAACAAAATTGAAAAAAAAAATTTCATTGACGTGGCGTGTGTTGTACTCGTACCACCCGCATGGTAACTATTTCACTATCATCTCAGCTATTTTGGCACCACAGCTTAGGAGCAGAATAAGTGAGGTACTTTACTTAGATTTAGAGTCAGCGCCGATTATTTTAAATGAAATTTTTATCCCAATTAAGCCAATTCCATAGCTAAACAAAGATGTATATAAAATAATTAAGGTCTGAAATAGTTTAGTATAGAAACTCATTATTGGCGTAGATTCTAGATCTAAATAGAGCTAGAGTCTAGATCTAGAATCTACGGCAGGCTTAACTCTTGTTTTTTTTTCTGTAGCTCTAGAATGCTCTAGATCTAGATCTTTTTTAAAAATGTAAATAGATAATGTAAATTTTATAAGTTTAGGCCGGAAAATTGTATACATTTCATAACGTACGTCTTGATAAGTAGATCTAAATAAAATTTAAATCAAATATTTAATGTCTTTATATTATAAAATTGGAAGATGACGCCATTAGTTTTGTGTTCTTTCCTTTGTTTAAACATGTGGCTGGTGACATCATTGTTTATTGCGTTCTTGTCACGACAATAAACACTTTAGTTAGAAATGTGTTTCTACATTCGAATACGTCTTTATTTTTATTTTCCCTCTTTAAATACAATTTAGTTTAAACATGTATAACATCCACCATATTATTTTCAACAAAAGTCCGTATCTTTAAGTTCTCCATACATCGCTGAACATACTGATAACATTGTCAAAAATTATTGAATTTAAAAAAAAAATTATTAAAATAAAACGTAAAAAATAAATATTTTTTAAAAAAATGTATTTTAATGGACAACAATTTAACTCGCTTTATTTAGTAAAATAAAAAAAAAACATAAGTTTTTAAAAACCCCACTGCTTTTAAATGCTTAAAAATTGTAATTTTAAAAATGAATAAATTTGTTAGTTTCTCCCGTTAGTTTTGTCCCTGGATACATTGACCTTTATTTCTCTTGTTAGTTTTGCCCCTGGATACATTGACCTTTATTTCTCTTGTTAGTTTTGTCCCTGGATACATTGACCTTTATTTCTCTTGTTAGTTTTGCCCCTGGATACATTGACCTTTATTTCTCTTGTTAGTTTTGCCCCTGGATACATTGACCTGTATTTTTCTTGTTAGTTTTGCCCCTGGATACATTGACCTTTATTTCTCTTGTTAGTTTTGCCCCTGGATACATTGACCTTTATTTCTCTTGTTAGTTTTGCCCCTGGATACATTGACCTGTATTTTTCTTGTTAGTTTTGCCCCTGGATACATTGACCTTTATTTCTCTTGTTAGTTTTGCCCCTGGATACATTGACCCTGGACAATCACTGCACCAAGACGTTGCCTGAGTACCGTAGAGGTCACATCCAGAAACTAAGTGAACTCAACGTTGTCAGTTTCTGCAGGTAAACCCTGTCCACACATCCTGCAGGTAAAACCTGTCCACACATCCTGCAGGTAACACCTGTCCACCCATCCTGCAGGCAAAACGTGTCCACACATCCTGCAGGTAAAACCCGTCCACACATCCTGCAGGCAAAACGTGTCCACACATCCTGCAGGTAAAACCTGTCCACACATCCTGCAGGTAAAACCTGTCCACACATCCTGCAGGTAAAACCTGTCCACACATCCTGCAGGCAAAACGTGTCCACACATCCTGCAGGTAAAACCTGTCCACACATCCTGCAGGCAAAACGTGTCCACACATTCTGCAGGTAAAACCTGTCCACACATCCTGCAGGTAAAACCTGTCCACCCATCCTGCAGGTAAAACCTGTCCACACATCCTGCAGGTAAAACCTGTCCACACATCCTGCAGGTAAAACCTGTCCACACATCCTGCAGGAAAAACCTGTCTACCCATCCTGCAGGCAAAACGTGTCCACACATCCTGCAGGTAAAACTTGTCCACACATTCTGCAGGTAAAACCTGTCCAAACATTCTGCAGGTAAAACTTGTCCACACATTCTGCAGGTAAAACCTGTCCAAACATTCTGCAGGTAAAACCTGTCCAAACATCCTGCAGGTAAAACCTGTCCAAACATCCTGCAGGTAAAACCTGTCCACACATCCTGCAGGTAAAACTTGCCCACACATTCTACGGTTACAGCAAGACCTTACTATTTTGCAACTAGAGCTAATGACAGATCTCCCGCTATCCCCCACCCTCCACCCCCCACCCCCACAGTAATCCAAAGGCCTATAGTCAGTGTATCCTGGAATCAAGACGTGATAGCCACACAGATAAGACCTACATAGTCAAATTGTTCGAGAAACAATTTCTCAAAGAGTACGATCTTAAGCGTGCGGCATTTCTGCTATGTACCAAAGGCACGACATACTGTAAGTAGACAAAAGTTGTAAGTAGAAAAAAGTAGTAAGTAGACAAAAGTTGTTAGTAGACAAATGTTGTAGGTAGACAAAAGTTCTAAGTAGACAAAAGTTGTAAGCAGAAAAAAGTTGTAATTAGACAAAAGTTGTTAGTAGACAAATGTTGTAGGTAGACAAAAGTTCTAAGTAGATTAATGATGTAAGTAGACAAACGCAGTAGATAAAAGATGTAAGTAGACAATTGTTAATAAGCAATGTAAGTAGATTAAACTTGTAAGTTGATAAATATTATTATAATTATAAAAATGTTGTATGTAGATATCTGTTGTATGTATACGGCTAGCAAGCAGATTTAAGCAGACAAAATCTGTAAGTAGTTATTTTTTTATGTTCGCTAGTAGACAAAGGTTTTAAGCACATCTTAACATCTTACACCGACATTGACGCTAACGATGTTGTGTGGGTGGTAATACAATGTAAACAATTTTGTATTTGAATGTTTTGTTCTTGCTCTTATATGAGATGAGATTCTAAAGTAACCATAACCCTAACACTTACTGGAAATCAAAAACTAAAAAACAAATTAAACAAAATTAAAGTTGAGTAAATTGTAGATACAAAAGTTAACACCCATGATCACATTACAGTGTACAATCTTCTGTTTTAAGATGTCATGTCATGGCTCAGTGTTACAAGATGTCATATCATTGGTCAGTGGTTACAAAATGTCATGTCATTGGTCAGTGTTACAAAATGTCATGTCATGGCTCAGTGTTACGAGATGTCGTGTTATTGGTCAGTGTTACAAGATGTCATGTCATGGGTCAGTGTTACAAGATGTCATGTCATGGCTCAGTGTTACAAGATGTCATGTCATGGGTCAGTGTTACAAGATGTCATGCCATGGCTCAGTGTTACGAGATGTCATGCCATGGCTCAGTGTTACGAGATGTCGTGTTATTGGTCAGTGTTACAAGATGTCATGTCATGGCTCAGTGTTACAAGATGTCATGTCATGGCTCAGTGTTACAAGATGTCATGTAATTGACAACTACTCAACACATGTCCTTTCTTGTAGAAATATAAGTATGTACACAATTGACCAGAGTTGTCAGATGTCATTACTTTATGCAGTGTCAAAGTTCGCTTCATATGACTACAAACTTTTAATTGACTGCGAGATGTCCGCTGACAGAAACCAATGCGAGATAGAAGCCACCTCGGCCGAGAGATTACAAAACTTAACGGCCGCCTTTGCCTCCAACAACCAAGCGGATATTGAGAAACATTCCTGCAAGTGGGTTCAATCTTTTAGTTTCTTTACTTTCAATCTAAAAAAAGAGATTTCAGAAGTATTTTCTCAATGAAGTTCTTGAACCCATTTTATTTCTTGATTTTTTTAAAATAAATATTGCTGAGACAATTGACTAAAATGCTAAAAGAGTAATGTTTTGTATGTGGCATTTTTCTCAATTTTAACAGAGTTAAAAAGATTTTATCGAACTACAACTACCTTTTCTCACGTCTGTCTTCATGTCTGTCATCACGTTTTTTTCATAATAACTGTGGTGTCAATTTTTTTGACTGCCTTTAATGCACCACTACCGCAAGTTTTTGTAACAAGGTATAGATCTAGGTCAAAGTGTAAAATCATTGCATCTTGATAAAAAAAATTAAAATTAGAAAAGCAAGACTCCAAAAAGTGTATCCAAATGTAGCCAAACCTCTAACATGTTCCCTGTTTCTCTTCTCCAGACTGTCACTAGACTACATGAAGTGTATCCAAGCCCAGTACACCAAATGTAATAAGGATTTTGAGGACTTTTTTATCTATCAGTTTGCTCGCCTTGGCGAGTACGTTACATCAATTACATCTAGCTGATTTTTTTTCTCTAAGCATTGAAATTTACTATATGTTTTTGATGGAGATTACAAACGTTTTCCTGAAAAACAAATTTTCTCTACTCCACTCTTGTGTTTTTATCTTAACCTACCTCAGTGTCCAATGTTTGTATCTTGACTTACCCCAGCGTCCAATGTTTGTATCCTGACTTATCTCAGCGTCCAATGTTTGTATCTTGACTTACCCCAGCGTCCAATGTTTGTATCTTGACTTATCTCAGCGTCTAATGTTTGTATCTTGACTTATCTCAGCGTCCAATGTTTGTATCTTGACTTATCTCAGTGTCCAATGTTTGTATCTTGACTTACCCCAGCGTCCAATGTTTGTATCTTGACTTGATCAGTTTCTAACGGTTTGTTTCTCAGAGACTGCTTATTGAAGCACCAGTTTTACAACAAGCTGATTCTCACGGACAAGTGCACGTCGAAATCACGCTCAACCAACGGGGCGTGGTCAGTCGCAACAGGGGCGTGGTCTATCAGGACAGGGGCGTGGCTGATGTTTGCTGTAGCCTTTGCCAACACTGTAGGGCGTGTCCATATGCTCATATGAAATCTAGCTGGTTTAGTTCTTGGCTATCTTCTGTAGCTGGGTGCAACAAAATATGTTTAGACAATGTTTTTATTTTTAAGTATTATCTAGAATAACATTAAAAAGTTTATTCTCTAAAAAAACATGGACATCAGGATTTTAAAAATTCTTTTAAGCCTCTTTGAGAAAAATGTTTACAAGTTTAAGTAGTTAATTATTGTTTACTTGAATTTTAATTGATGCATTGTTTAATTTATGCTGACAGTTACATTTTGGACTGGTGTCGGTTAGCTGTTGATTGAAATAGCTATCTGTTAGTATTGTATCACGTGACCGTAGTTCAGTACTGTGTCAAGTGGAAGAAGGACAGTATTGTGTCAAGGTCACTTGGACAATACTGAAAGTGTGCTGTTGTTGTATTGCAGATGGTGTTCAATAGGAAATAAACAAGGGCAAGTCTAAGAGCAGGGTACCGATGTTGTCAGACAAAAGTCTTAGAGCAGGGTACCAATGTTGTCAGACAAAAGTCTTAGAGCAGGGTACCGATGTTGTCAGACAAAAGTCTTAGAGCAGGGTACCGATGTTGTCAGACAAAAGTCTTAGAGCAGAGTACCGATGTTGTCAGACAAAAGTCTTAGAGCAGGGTACCGATGTTGTCAGACAAAAGTCTTAGAGCAATGTACCGATGTTGTCAGAAAAAAGTCTTAGAGCAGGGTACCGATGTTGTCAGACAAAATTCTTAGAGCAGGGTACCAATGTTGTCAGACAAAAGTCTTAGAGCAGGGTACCGATGTTGTCAGACAAAAGTCTTAGAGCAATGTACCGATGTTGTCAGACAAAAGTCTTAGAGCAGGGTACCGATGTTGTCAGACAAAAGTCTTAGAGCACCAAGTTTGTCTGACATCTGTCAACAAGTTTGTCTGACATCTGTCAACAAGTTTGTCTGACATCTGTCAAAGAGTTTGTCTGACATCTGTCAAATAGTTTTTCTGACATCTGTCAAAGAGTTTGTCTGACATCTGTCAAAGAGTTTGTCTGACATCTGTCAAATAGTTTTTCTGACATCTGTCAAAGAGTTTGTCTGACATCTGTCAAAGAGTTTGTCTGACATCTGTCAAAGTGTTTGTCTGACATACGTCAAAGAATTTGTCTGACATCTGTCAAAGAGTTTGTCTGACATCTGTCAAAGAGTTTGTCTTTAATTACAGACTTCTTACAACTAGTCCCACTGGGTATTACTCTCTATTCTAGGTTGTGGTATGGTACTAGGATAAAGGAAATCTTGGACCGTAGTATTTCAATAGTTCACACACTGCCTTTCTGACTACACCATCAATGGCTTTTTTAGTCTATAAAAACTAATCTAGTAAGGAGTTCCACT
Organism: Physella acuta; assembly: GCF_028476545.2. Classification (NCBI taxonomy): domain Eukaryota; kingdom Metazoa; phylum Mollusca; class Gastropoda; family Physidae; genus Physella; species Physella acuta. Next base: position 190,361 of record NW_026732174.1, on the reverse strand, counting down.
CATATCCACTTCTTAAACAGCCGCAGGGCGTAAGATTTCAAACCCAAGATCTAAGTGCAAGTCTTCCGTGGTATCCACTGTCTTACAATTTAATAGGTAGTAAATGTTAAGAGTTATTCGGTTCCGAAAAAATTAGACCTCAACAAATAGATTTGACGGATCTACCTGAAAGTACATTTTTCTGACCAGAACAATCAAAATCACAAACTAGGTCTAAATCTAGATACGCTTTTGATACAAGAGTTCGCGACTAATTTACTACGAGAACATTTTAGCGCGTGTTTGCATTGTGATTTTGCGTTCAATATAAAATAAACAATAAAACTTGAAAAAGTGTTGGATTTGCGGAAGATGGAAAATAGCCATTAACATGGAGCTGATTATAATTAAAAGAACATGAATCTGATTGAAATTACAATAACGTTGCTGTTTAGCTGGCCTGTGGCAGTTCAAAGTAAATAGCGGTGTACATGTTGGTATTTAAATAATCTGTGATTAAATCTTTACTAGCACAATATAAGTAGAGATGTAGATCAATACATTTAATATTAACTGTGATTTAAATAATTATGTCATTGTGCCATATAATTAGGTGTGTAGATCTAGATATATAACTTTATTTAAATTGTGTTTCTATTCACTATATTATCTATATTAACTATCACTCTAACGTTGAAACTGGAACAAATAGAAAAAAAGTTTTAAACCTTTAGCCTAAACACCTATTGTAGCTTAACAAGAACAATGACTTCCCAATATCTATGCGACAAATGCAAATAGTAACCTCAGTACTTTGATGTCAAATATGGCGGCGTTTTACAAGGACACCTTTGAGCTCACGAGAATCCTTCCACCATTATGTGGACATGGATACATGTTTTAAAACGTTTTGACTTCACAGCGGCCGTAAAAATAACTAAATTGAAACTTAAGCCTAAAAATATAAAAAAAATGTAATATTTTTAGAATCAACGTTATAAAAGTTGCAATTTCGGAGAACTTGAAAATAATTTCTTGTATTTAAAGCTACATTTATCTTTATTTTCATCAAGCCAATAATAAACCGGGAGTGATCTCCCCTAAACTTTCTTGAATATTCTAATATAACACTACGGGGGATGGTAACTCTGGATATAGACTTCTAGACATGATTTTTAATCCATTTTAAATATTTAAAGTTTTTAAAATAGAATATAATCTCGTAGAAAAAAGAATTGCACACCAAGTTAACGCTAAATAAAGATGTGCATACTAGTGCGCAATATTATTAGTACTTTATAAATTTACATGCGTTTTTTGAGAAATCGGAAATAGCGTAAATAAGTACTTGCGGTCAACGGAAATTACTCAAAATTTGAGAGAAGGTAGAGAATTAGATCTTTTACTTACATCTGAAATTTCATTTATCTATCTGAAATAGTACTCAAGTTATAGGCTTTTGAAAAAAATTGCAGGCCTATATATTTTAATGTTATACTTGTTTGAAAAAAAAAAGTTATTGGTCAAAACGCTATGTACTTTACTACACGTTGAACGATATTAGTGACAAAGGAGAGAAATAACAAAATAGCTTACTTACATCTGAAATTTCATTTATCTATCTGAAATAGTACTCAAGTTATAGGCTTTTGAAAAATTCAAAGTAGAAAAAGTACCACTTCCGGTTATTGGAAATCGCTCAAAAGTTGATACGGATCTACGATTTTGGTAAAATATTTATAAATGAAATCTCATCAACTTAGCTATAACGGTACTCAAGTTATCGTGTTTACACACACACACACACAGACAGACAGACACACAGACACACAGACAGGCAGACACACGGACATACGGACAAGATTGCAAAATTATGTTTTTCCTTATCAGTGAGATGTAAAACGTCGAGATATGTAAAAATCTCGATTTTTTTGCACGATTACAAGACTTTCTCTATACTTCGTATATACGAGAAAGTAAAAAAGATGTTTCAAAATGTAAGACAAATATTGATTGACTGTTTAGAAGCTCCGTGATTGATTATTATTTTTTTTGTTTATGTTTATATTTTAGTTTATGTTGAACCTGTCACGTGAAAACCAAATAGCTTTTCCCTTTTTAAAAACAAAATTGTGTTTCATTACCGAAAATACTAAAACGTCAAATACATCCACCAAAAAAAAAAACAATCAGGATTTTAATAACATATTAAATTTAATTACACGATTTAGTGGCGTAGGTACCGTAAAGCTAGCGTAAGCAAGGCATAGGGGCCCAAGGCATTTATGGGCCCTTTTTCCTCTTTAAAAAATTAAAACTTCACGTTGGAATTTTAATATTTCTTTTATATAATTAAATCTAAAAATCTAAATTCTTTTTACTGACTCGTTTAAGTTTAACGACGTCTTCCCAATGTTCATCAGGTGTTAAAATCCTACTTAAAATAACGACAGTTAAAATATCCATAAGTTGTAGGTAAACCTTAAACATACAAATACAATTAAAAAAAATTATATTGAAAATCATGAGCTTTATTTATTCTAGACTCTAGATGAAGAACCTACGGGTGCAGTCAGATTTATATTCCTTCCGCCGGTAAAAGTCAAGGTCATTATAAACATCGAGTGGAGGCACATTTTTTGAGGAAAAATACTCTAAAATTGGAATTTATTGGATCAATATTTACTGAGAGCAATCGTTCTACGGCGGTAGGATGATTATGTATGTTCATAAAAAGCGAAATCCGAATAGCTAGTAAATAGCCCACTGTACGTGAAGGGCAGAGGCGTATCCAGGTTTTCGTTGTAGGGGGAGCGAAAGGAGCAAAAAAGGTGCCGAATTTTTAACACGTTCTATATACGTGTATTATATATATATATATATATATATATATATATATATATATACATATATATATATATATATATATATATATATATATATATACATATATATATATATATATATATATATATATATATATATATATATATATATATATATATATATATATATGATTACTACCTGTATGTCATTACTTCGCTATGATGTAAAATAAATTGTTATTAGCACTTGAAGAAATAAGAAAAGCACAAAATGTAGGCCCACAAAACAAAAAATGTATCAATGTAAACAATATATATATATATATATATATATATATATATATATATATATATATATATATATATATATATATATATATATATATATATATATATATATATATATATATATATATACTACAACCAAAAACAATAAACGCAACACAATCTGTTTTATAATTCTTATATACATTTATTTTAAATAATAATATAATTCCTGGGACATTAATTAAGACAAGCGAAATAGGGGAAATAATCACGCTCTTAATATAAATATGTATATATCTACATATTTAATTATAAATGTCAGAACAAATCAATAATTACTTTAGAATGTAATATAGTTGTTTAACAGTATTCGTGTTTTCAATTTTTTTTGTCTACAATCAGAATTAAATATATCGTCATCATACATGCTAAAGTATTACAGCATAATGGAAGTTTTTTAAATCAGAGTTGGTATAAAAACACGCTTTAAATAGTATAGAAAAACATCCGGAATAATAGCTTACATTTAACTAAATTATTGGTCTTTTTAGTTCAGATCATACATCTTTTAATTAACTACTGCTTTTTGTGTTCTTTAAAGATCATTTTTTAACATAGTGATCAGGTATGGGTTAGATCACTGTATTGATCACACAATTTTTTACTGGTAATTGCAAAAACAATATTCTCAGTGTTTTACCTGATTCAAAAGCTATGATTCTGGCGGCATGGTACTTTTGTACATCGTTACGCGTTTTCTCAAATGTACTTAACAGATCAGTTCGGGGTGGGTAGGGGGGGGGGGGTTCAACTTCATTCACCACTGTCCGGTCACTTTAGGTCAATTATCCAACCCAGTGTATACATAGGTGTGACATTAATATCGCTCTACACAATTGTGGTGGTGAGGTGTGTGTGGTGAACAGAGTGAACATAGCGTCAGTTTTTAGATGACTGTTCTAAACATACATATTCAATTACACATATATACTGATTCAGAAATAGATTTAAATAAGTAGCAATGCTATTATGACACTATTTTTTTTACAGAGGGGTCCATGGGGGGAGGGGGGGTTGTAACTGTTTCATATAATTTGTAATCGTAATCACTATCGCCCAAACTGTCAAAATACTACTACTTCATCGTGATTACGTTGTTGACCTTGTCAAAATGTCCCCACCACTACACAGTTTGCCCATTAGTAAATTGAAATAGTACAATTCTGCTTAATTGCTGCATGAAAAGAAATCTTGTGATTTACATAGATGTGCCGACCAAAAATAATTTTTTAACAAAATTCATTGTTTAAAACTTTGAGTTTAAAAAGTTTCCAAAAAAGGCGCCACTTTGCTGAAAATGGCCAGACGGGGAGCGGCCGCTCCCCCTGCTCCCCCCCCCCCCCCCCTGCGTACGCGACTGGTGAAGGGTTAATGCAGCATATTCTAACAACAGTATTGACCGGGCCAGTACACGAAGGGTTAAATAGGAGCTTGTTGCCTGTGAAGTGGCTATTGTCTAGCTCAGGGGTTCCCAACCCTGTGCCCGCGGGCTCCATGGCGCCCGCTGAACGATTCGTATGTGCTCGCCTCTCACTATTTGACAGAGACAGAATTTTTTTCATAAACATTATTTTAAAATATGATTTATTTTTATTCACTTGTTGCAATTTTAATTTTTTATTGACTGCCTAGGTTTATTAAATATGTTTGATACTTGTCCCAACTTGTCTAGCGGCGAGCCAGACTGCACTATTTACGCTAGCCTGGAACGGCTAGTACCATTTGCACATCACACCTTGTACACGCAGAAAACCCGAAGTGAACGAGTGGAACGAACGCCACGAACTGATCCGATAAACGCCGAAGGCGTCAAATCACAAGGCACATATTTCTGATTGCTTCGGTGATCGTCGGCTCACTTCGGGTTTTCCGCGTGTACATGAAGTGATGTGCAATAAGCATTCTCCGCCTGGAACCGCGTTGTTGTCATTGTGATTGCTGCCCTGTTCGGGTCGCGACAGTTAGATAAGAGACATGTTCGTCAGACGAAACACGAATTAGGAGTTTTCTATATAAAAAAAAAACAGGCTAAAAGCGAGGTGCGTAATTTATTGTATTCTTAAGCGATGATCTATTAATAAAACAGTTTGAAGAGAGATTTTTGCAGTTTAAACATATTGAGAACTAGAGTTAGAGTTTTTGAACCTTAAGAACGATATTTTGCTCAAATCCTTAACGTCAGAGGACTTTTGGAATACAGTGGATAGAGAAAAGTTCCCATTGTTGAAACAATCGGCATATAAAATTGAATCATTTTTCGGTTCGACATATTTATGCGAATCATTGTTTTCAAACACAAAATCAAGATATAGATCTCGACTCACCGATGAGCATCTTTATGAATGTCTGCTAACAGGATTATCGTCATACGCTCCTATTTATGAAGCTCTGGCCAATGAAATGCAATGCCAAAGATCACATTGACTTAATTAAATAGTTTCTTTGTATTTATGTGTTTTGTTTACTTTCTTTACGTTACATTGTCTATCACGCTGTTTAGACTCAAAGTAGTCGCCAGTGCGCTCACGGGAAAGACCAGGGCGCCAAATGGCATCCTGCCGGGGGCCCTCCAATGCAAAATTAATTTTATATACTGTACATAGAGAAAAATCGCACACTCCCGTGGCGCCGCCCATGCGAAATTAAATATAATTTTTTTTACAGAACCCTTCCCCAGAGTGTTCTAATGAACTCCCCAAAGTTTGATGGCAATCGGATAAACGCCGTGAAACCGCAATCGACGTTTATTTTTTTTTATACCGTATATAGAGAAAATCGCAACCTCCTGTGGCGCCGCCCTTGCGAATTTAAAAATGAGTTTTGCGCAGAACCCCCCCCCCCCAGTAATATTCTCAACATCTTCCCAAAGTTCCATTTCGATCGTGTGAACGGTGTCACTGCAATTCACTTTATTATGTTTATATACCGTATAAAAAGAAAAATCGCACACTCCCGTGGCGCCGCCCTTGCTAAATTAATTTTTTTTAAAGAACCCTTCCCTAGAGTGTTATAATGAACTCCCCAAAGTCTCATGGCTATGGCATGAACTATTTCAAACCAAAATCGACTTTTATTTTATACTAGCCATCGGTACCCGTTTCACGTGAATTATAGGCCTATATATTTTAAAATGTTGAACTTGTTTGAGAAAAAAAAATTATAAAATAGTTATTGGTCAAAACGCAATGTGCATTACTACACGTTGAACGATATTAGTGACAAAGCAAAGAAATAACTAATTAGCTAAAAATCCGACACATTTAACATAACACAGGCACACACTGATTAAGCGACTTAAATGATTCCTTAAAAAAGCTCGGCTATTCCACGGTATTCTTCTTGTTTTTTAAAGTGATTTATTTTTATTAGGTTTTTATGAATAGATCTATAGATTTAAATGAAATAGTTCATTTATTTATCGGTAACTATGCCATATTAAATGCACTCGCTGATTAAGAGACTTAAAATTAAGAGACTTAAAAGATTTCTTTAAAAACCCGGCTGTTCAATGGTAGTTCTGTTGTTTTTAGTAGATAGATTTGGATTCTAGTCTAAATCCAGATCTTAGCGTCTACGTCTATATCTAGAGTCCGAATAGATAATATAAAAACTTATAAAAGTTTAAGCCGAGAAAATCGTATTGTATATATTTCATAGCGTACGTAGAATCTAGCTCTAAATCATATTTGAATGAAATAGTTCATTTCTTTATTTTATTCTAAACTCGGAAGATGACGTCATCAGTTTCGTGCTCTTTTTTTTAGTGTAAACAATAAGCGACGTCATTGTTTATTGCGTTCTTGTCCCAAGTATAAACATTTTTCCGGTTGCATAATTAAAATTGTTTTTCTACATTCAAATACGCCTTTGTTTTTTATTTTTCTTCTTTAAATAAAATTGTGGTTATACATTTAAAACATCTAACATATTATTTTCAACAAAAGTCCGTATAAAGTTCTTCATATATCGCTGCAGATTCTGATGTGATGTCCGGCGAAAATATTTTGCGGACAGAGAGAGAGAGAGAGAGAGAGAGAGAGAGAGAGAGAGAGAGAGAGAGAGAGAGAAAGAGAGAGAGAGAGAGAGAGAGAGAGGGAGAGAGAGAGAGAGAGAGAGAAGTGTGCACTTGGGCTTTTATATATTAGGATACCGTATATAGAGAAAAAACAAATTGCGCCCTGCCGGGGCGCCACTCCTGCGAATTTCAAATTTTTTTCTCCGCAGAAACCTCCCCAGGAATATTTACAACAACTTCCCAAAGTTTCAAGGCGATGTGATGAGAGGTGTAGTAATGCATAAAAGACAGACAGACAGACAGACACACCTACACACAAACATACATTGCTTAATATATATATATATATATATATATATATATATATATATATATATATATATATATATATATATATATATTTATAATGATGGAAACAATTTGAATCCCCCCCCCCAATGAGACGATCCTATTGTCCTCGGATCCTAACTAATCCTCCGTGTTTCAGAGAAAGACAAACGGCGGGACTGTTAGAAGTCCCCGAAGTTTCACTCGCCCGTTTCGATCTAGACATACAGGAGAAAGAAAAGACGACGCAAGTTAAATAAAAGCTTGTAAAGCATTTGAGAAACAACATCATTTCGCACCTTAAACAAGCGCACGTATCTGTATTTGCACTTACAAAAAACACAACAAAAAACCCAACATGAACACTACAAATGTATACCCACTTTCAAAAGAGTCGAACTCTTGTTTCAATTTTTATGACTGCAAACAAGCTTATGTAAGTATAATGTGTAAGTGATTAATGGTTATAACACACTGCATCAGCGTATCAAATAACACAATAAGATCATTATTAGCTTTTTCGTGTCGACAACATAAATTTCTAGATCTAGATCTAATTGCTTGTTGAATGATACTTATTTTAGGAATGTATATAGCCTACACGAAATTGTATTGCCGGAAAGAATATTGAACGATGGAAAAATAAAACAAAAAAAAAACAACTATTGAGCTTGACGATAACAATCTGAGTGTGAAATAATGATAAAGTTGTAGATATGGTATACATAGGCGTATTAGTTGACATTGACGTGGACATAGACAAAATGTGGACGTGGACGTGGGCGTCGGCTTTGACGTTGACTTACCAACCATTATTAAATGACCTCCTTAAACTTAAGTCCTTAAATGACGCATTTCAACATTTCTGATGCATCTATTAAAATTTCATTCTATCTCATGACTATGTAATATTATTTCATTATTCCAAATTTTTTATTGCTATGTTACTGCTATTCCCTTAGTTGCTTTTTATTTTTAAAAAAAAGCTGTTTATAAGTATTTTTTAAAAAAGGCTAATGTGAAAAAAGGTCTTTTAGACTTAGACTTAGACAAAGACATAGATTTAGACTTAGAGACTTATATATATATATATATATATATATATATATATATATATATATATATATATATATATATATATATATAACTGACCGAAAATATAATCATTGAATATATATATATATATATATATATATATATATATATATATATATATATATATATATATATATATATATACTATTTGCAATGTTTTTATTAAAGGATCTCAACTAAAAAATGCAGATGATTCTTTTGAACTTACTTCTTTTGATGTACACTACACGGTTAAGAGCATGTAAACAGTTTCTTTATATACTAAGCTTATTTATTTTGATTTCATAGAAATATTAAGTATAAATGGTAGTATTACACACATTATTTTTTTACAATAAATTAAAATAAACCGGGAGTGATCGCCACTAAACTTTCTCGAATATACTTATATGAAACAACAGGTGATGGCAACTCGGGATATAGACATGATTTTTATTCAATTTTAAATACTTAAACTTTTAAAAATAGAATCACATTAAATCTTTGCTTTTACATTTGTACTTATATTTAAAAAAAAAATTGAAGTACAATATGAAATGAGACAGTATGTAAGATGTGTAGTATGACAACATGTACAAAGTCTTAAAATGATGAAAAAGTAAACCGTCTATATGACTAGTGTATTTTTAATTTACATCAAACTTTTGCTTTAACACTTTTACATACATTTTGTAATTGTAATACAATATGAAATGAATATATTATACGCAGAAACTTGTATTTTTATAGACTGTCAAAATGGATGGTATGGATGGCAGTGCGAATCAAGATGCCACTGTGAACGCAACGATTGCATTTTTTACGGTAAATGTTCTGGTGGAGCCCGGTGTGAACAAGGCTGGTTTGGTGAATCGTGTGAATTAAAATGCAACTGTGCAGACAACAAATGCGCCGCTAATGGTTCTTGTATCGATGGAGCTCAGTGCACGCAAGGCTGGTCCGGCCCAGACTGTCTGAGAAAATGCCGCTGTGAAAACAACAAGTGCGACGATCAGGGTCTGTGTGTTGGTGGAGCGGGGTGCTTAAAAGGCTGGTTTGGGCAGGAATGTGAATATCAATGCCATTGTGAAGAGAACAAGTGCGCCGACGATGGTGTGTGTGTTGACGGAGCTCTGTGTTCAACTGGCTGGTTTGGTCCTTCGTGTCAATATGGTAGCAATGTTTATTTTAATTTTAAGGATAAGTGTTTACAATATTGCAGTGGGCTAATATTTTAATGTCATAGCCACAGTTATCGTGGGTGTTAGTGATGAGCTCCCCTACCTGGTCCTTTCTTCAAGATGAAAATTTCCAGTTAATCAAATGGCAGCCAGTACAAAAATATATTATGTGTTTAAAAGCGTATATATATATATATATAAATATATATATATATATATATATATATATATATATATATATATATATATATATATATATATATATATATATATATATATATACATACACATACATAAAATTTAGAGTACCCATTGCACGACTTGTTGCGATCATAGAAGAAAAATAATTTCAAAGACAATTTTAGACACATTACCTAATTTTCTTTTCACCGAGTCATACTGCATTTGGAAAGAAACCAGTTCTTTAATGTACGTTAACCAATCACATTTTATTTAAGTATATTTAAAGTTGCAGTTATAGTTGCAACTTTTATTTAAGTAAACATAGCGATAGTAATTTCCCTTAATATTTCTAGAATATTCTTAGTTAACATTAATGGGGATGGTAACGCTAGTGCAGTCGTGATATAGACGTTTTAAAAAATCAAGTATATAGGGGTCAACTGCTTGTGAAATTATTATTTCTAAAATCAATTGTTTTACTATTAAATTGCTTTAAAATTATGCAGATATGGATAGAAAAGCCATATTTATTAATTTTTATAAATGAATTAATATTTTTTTACATTATCCTGGATGTTTATGAGTGTAGGTACTAAAAATAGGCAATCCCTTGTCATGTTTTCTTAAAAAACCACAGGGGTTTCACATCTTAACTTCTGCATTTAGGTGTCCAAGCAAGTAATTATGCTAGCGAAGTTTAGAGTTTGGATGAAAAAGGCATAGTTTTTTTGTGTGCTTGTCCCTTTACTGGCACTGTACACAGCACTTGATTTGTCACTGTTTTAAATATGTTGACCTCTTAGATAACTCATAATTAAGTCCAGTATTATTAATAAGCGTAAACTGCAACGTTACTATGTAGATATTCTATTTCTAAACAAGCAAATAAATCTTCACGACAATCCAACAAAACGAATTTTGAAAAAATACATTTAACAACAGGTATGCTTAATAAAACTCTATTTTGAGAAAAACAGCAAAATAAGATTGATTTGAATGATACAATATCAAAATTACAACACAATTAAAAAAAGTAAACTTTTAAACAGTAGATAATTTACAAGTGACTTGGGAAAGCAAATTATAAACCAAAAGGCACCATAGTAAATTTTGTTTATTAATATTTATATGAACCCCACCCCCTAAAAAAACTTAGTGCAATTCACCGAAAAAAATATTTTTGCCCAAATTACAGAAATATATGTTTATATTAATAATACTTACACTAACAACAATATAAAATGAAAACAACAACAACAAAAATCTGTTATTCAGTATTGAAATAAAATGTATTGTCAGCCCCTCCTGGAATATACTGTCACAAGTCTCCTATAATATTGTATACTATCGCTACAGTGCAGTAAATAATGACTGCAGAGATTCTAGACAGACATACCTGGATAGTAAGGCAGACTGAACATTGGTCGCTGTCAGACAAAAGAAAGTTTGCGCTCAGGAGCGGAGATAGTAATTAGTCTAATATACTTTTCTGTAGAAGTAGAAGAGAAACACTTTGGATTGGGAGGGGAATTCAAGCAGTAGCAATGGACATTGATCACTTTATCATATACCTTGTCTGTATAGTTTAGGCTGACTGACACCTTCTTTGCAGATTTGATCTATTAGCAGTGATTTCAGTAAATGCTTGACTTGGAGCTATGCCACTGTAATAGTAAAACTAAAAAAATACTATTAATTACAATCTAAAACGAAAAAACTAAGAGGATTATAAAGAAATAAAATGGAGGTAAATTTATAGAGAAGTAAACATGCTCTCTATATAAACAAACTTGATTTAATGAGACTTGCCTTGTGACTTGTCTTATTTATAGTATAGCCACTCTACTACTAACATGTTAATAACTACTAAATAAATTTTACTAGACTATCCGGAGCAATCTTCATAGAGATTTAATATGGATCTAAAATTCTTCTGTTATTTCTAGATCTAGATCTATGTACATGTGTTTTTCTAGCATTCTGGCTCCAGTAATGCTAGTAATGTATTGTGCACTGTATTCAGAGGTAGGATACTAAGTTACTAACACAGTTATTTGCTTTTGTACGTTTGATTCGCGTAATTCTTAAATCTGAAAACACTTTCAAGCTTAACTTGATTTGAAGCAAACCTTGATCTAGACTTACATTTCTAAACTTAGAAGTCTAAACTAAAACTACTAGATCTAGATTGTGTTTACATATTCATAATTAGAGCCTGGCCCTGCCCTATTGCCCTAATCGAAGATCTTGACTAGAATCCAGATCTCTCTTTCTAACTTTCTAGGCCTAGAAATATTACAAGAAATAGGCCTCAATGGACGCCAGCGAGAAAAGTCTCAAAGGTATTTGAGAGGCCCATAAATTAATTTAAAAATCATGCACGGCGTAGTTACAATTAATATGGTTATAAAATCCTGTCTGTCTGGTTTTTTTCGGACTTTACTAAAGATTTGATGTATTTGATGTTTTTAATATTTTCTGTAACTAAATAAAAATTAAAAAAAAAGCAAAAACAATTTGGTTTTCACGTGTAATGGCGACATAAACAATGGCATCGATAGGCCGCCATAAATTTTATTGTACACATTGTAAGTAGTTAAACAAAGAAAAACTAGGTCATGGGGTTTAAATTTGCATTGTTATTTAAAAACTCAGTCTGCAAAGTTTTGTAAACAAAAAAAAAACAACTATAAAGTGGGGCTGTCAAAAATTAATCACGGAGTTCCTGTACAGCCAATCAATGTTTGTCTTACGAAAGTGAAACATCGGGTTATAACTTAGGCTTGATGAAAATAAATAGAAATGTAGCCTTAAACTTAACAAATTATTTTCAAGTTCTCTGGATCTGCAACTTTTATAACATTGATTCTAAAAATATTACATTTCTGAATTAATTTTAGGCTTAAGTTTTTATTTTTTTACATTATTTTTACGGTCCTAAATCTAAAAAGCACAATTTTATTCCATGTCAACAACATTACGGAAGGATTCTCGACAACTCGCTGGTGTCCATTGAAATAAACTAAACAACACAATAACAGAAATAACATCAAGATTCGTGAAAATATCCGTTTCGATTATTTTAGACGATTGCAATACTTCCTCTATACTCCTTGTATGAGAAAGTAAAAATGTAGAGCGTCTTTTAGAACGTCTCGGTCCATTGGCAAAATGTAGTAGAGTTCACCGGTTTCAACGATCTAGGCATGTGGATAAATGGTATGGTAAACACTAATTCCAATAGCGTTTTTACTACCCATTGTATGAGTTAGGTACTCAACAGAGCTGTGTTACTTAACGCCACTGGCGTAGCGAGGTCGGGTGTCACCCGGTGCGGCACTTAATGGTGTCACCCCCCCCCCCCCCCACAGAGGCGTAGTGACCCTTCCCGGGGACAAACTTTCAAATTTTCGAATTGCACCCCCCCCCACAAACTTTCGCTTTGCACACCCCCCCCCCCCCCCGCCCTTGAACTTTCGATTTGTGCCCATCAAGCTTTTCTCTATATATTTTGCTTTTTTTTGCCTTGCTGTCACCCCCTAAATGGTGTCACCCGGTGCGCTCCGCAGCCCCCGCCCTCCCCCCCCCCCCTCTCGCTACGCCTCTGCTTAAGGCACAATATAAGATCTTAAACTTGTATTAGGGCGCGTAGTGTTCCGGTTAGCAGTCGAATATTTAACCAACGCGTCACATAATTGCTCATATAAGATTAACCGATTCATATTTTGTCTCGTTGATAGTGAATTTGGTTCCACAAGCAAGCGATACCCAACCAGATAGTCCTAATCTGAAAGATAACAATGTAGACACTTGCAATACTGTAGAAAGTCTGAAAATATCTTGGGCTTCAAACCACGATTTAAACTGGATTAGAGTTATACTTAATCATTCAAGTAAGTTGGTATACAAATAATATCTAACTGTATAGAAAAGAAAGACTTCTTCTATAAAATGGAATGATACTAATTTTTTTAAACAGATGCTGATAATATAATCTCCCTTGAGTTTTACAATGACAAACAATTGGTTAACTACACATCTCTATTTTCTAATTTGGTCGGCGACCGTACAGTCGACGTCTATTTCAAGTTGACAAATTTAACAAATTGCGTTCATATTTTCTTTACTAGACGATATAATGTTTGCGAAATATTTACAAGTGGAGGTAAGACTATATGAAGAAGCCATATATATATATATATATATATATATATATATATATATATATATATATATATATATATATATATATATATATATATATATATATATATATATATATATAATTAGACTAAGAGAGAGAGAGAGCCATGAAGGGCCTATGTGTATGTGTCTGTTTTTTGGTTCGCTTGACTTTTATGCATCACTAGACCTTTCATCCAATCGCTATGATTCTTTGGGAAGTTGTTAAAAATACTCCTTGATGGTTTTCTGTGAAAACAATATTTATATTTAGAACGGGCGGCGCCCCGGCAGGATGCGATTTAACGCCTCCGGCTATCCCGTTAGCGCTATTGTACCTACGTCAGGGCACACTAATATATATATATATATATATATATATATATATATATATATATATATATATATATATATATATATACTAGCCGTCCCGGCCAGGCCCTGCTCTGGCTTCTGTGAAAAACCTTTCTGTTAAAGACCATTACCTGTGTGTTTAGTAATCATCATAAACCCGGTATTGCCCACCCAAACCACAACCAACCGAAACAACAAAACAAGCGCAAACATAACGCTAACACAATTACAAATACAAACGAAAACAAAAACCTAACAACAAACCCAACCACAATCACAAACACCAATACAAACACAAAGAAAAAATAAACAAAATAGCAAACGAAAACAAAAACCTAGCAACAAAACCAACCACAAACACCAATACGAACACAAAGAAAAAAAAACGAAAAAGCAAACGAAAACAAACCAAATCCAAACGCAAAACCAACCACAAACACAAACCCAAAGAAAAAAAACACAAACGAAAAAGCAAACGAAAACAAACCAAATCCGAACGCAAAACCAACCACAAACACAAATACAAACACAAACCCAAAGAAAAAAACACAAACGAAAACGAAAAAAGAAAGAATAAAAAACGAACCAAATCAAAACGCAACCACTAACGCAAACCCAACCTAAACACAAA
Organism: Physella acuta; assembly: GCF_028476545.2. Taxonomy (NCBI): domain Eukaryota; kingdom Metazoa; phylum Mollusca; class Gastropoda; family Physidae; genus Physella; species Physella acuta. The sequence goes on along the minus strand of NW_026732174.1, from coordinate 175,283 downwards.
GAAAACACTAACGCGAACATAAACGCAAAGTCCTCACAGTCTAGCCCGGGGCAGAATCGCCTGTTTCAGCTTAATAATCGACTATAGTACCCCAACTTATTCATAGTCTTTTTCACTCACTTAAACGAACGTAGGTGCCAAACCAAACCAAATGAACAATTATAATACTCCAAGCTTATTCGTAAAATACCTACAACTTTTGCACTTGATCAATCCCCGCTAATTATGTAATTATTTTTTCCCAACACCAAAGCAAAGTAATAAAAAGTAAATTATTTTCCACTAATGCAATTATAATACTCCAAGCTTATTCGTAAAATACCTACAACATTTGCACTTGATCAATCCCCGCTAGTTATGTAATTATTTTTTTCCCAACACCAAAGCAAAGTAATAAAAAGTAAATTCTTTTCCACTAATGCAATGTTTTATAAAGGGAAGAAATTGTGTTTTCCTAATTTATCAAAGGGAAGTAAGTGCTAAAGGACTAAATATAAATAATTTTCAGACATAATTAGAGTTTTTGTTATTTTTTTAAAATTGTGTTTAATGAACATGCCGACAATTATTACTATCAGTTTGAAAAATGAAAATTATATCCCAATACTTTCAATAGTAATTTTTTAACTCATACATTTAGAGTATGAGCACGGCAATAGTCTAACACTTAAATCCATATAAGTATGTCAACGACAAACAAACTTATTACATGTTACATACAGAATTGAGCTTTATATATTAGATATAATCATAGTCATAGTCATAATCATAGTCATAGTCATAGTCATTGTCATTGTCAGTGTCAGTGTCAGTGTCATTGTCATTGTCAAAGTCATAGTCAGTGTCGTTGTCGTTGTCGTAGTCATAGTCGTAGTCGTAGTCCAGCCGATCAAACACTATTTTCTATGTAAGACTCAATGAAATTATCAATGACAGAGTCAATGATAACTACCGCTCTCTTGTGTATTTCTCTCGAGAAACTCAATGATAAAGCGTTCATAGTTATAAAGAGAGAGAGTTTATCAAAACGGAAATAGTTCAATTCGTTTAATTAATTAAGCGTTAAACGTAATTATTAATTCTTGATTTCTTGGCGATTGATACAATTGTTTATCGACAGTTAAATTAGTTTTTTTTTAAAATATAGAACCTCGATCTTTGATTATAATTTATTAATTAACATAAGATTTTTAAAAAGATAATTAAAACAGGCTTTTTTACTACATTATTTGAAAAAAAATTAATAACTCATGAATATAATACATAATTTTAATTATTTCTCATTCTAAACCGGTCGAATATATTTTTTTTAATGCAAGGTAATCTTTTATAGGACCTACATGATTAACTTTTATTCTAATAATTAAAAAAAACTCTTAATAAAAAATATTAATCCTAGAAATATTAGAGTAGTCTCCCTAGACAGTTTCTATTCGAATGTATTTTGTGTTGATTTTCTTCATGAAATACAGTTGACTTTTTAAATTAATTATATAAGAAAACAATCTATCTCTGTGTGTATTTATTTTTAAAAATATTATTACAATACTTAGAATAGTGTTTCAGGTAAAATAGCAATTATTAAATTATTTCTCATTCTAAATCTTTGGCTATGGGGTTTTTAAATTTAAGATTATGAACACATTGGCTTGATGAAAATGATTATATACACTTAAATACATAATAAAATTTACTTTTATTAATAAACCTACACTATTTTATGCACACATACAAAACAGAATATTTTAGTGTAAGGTAAAACGTCAAAGAAACAAAACAAAAGGAGACTCCTTTATACTGAATAGTTCTATCTAACAACAAAAATGTAAAAATACTTAGTCCTAGAGCACACTAGCGCATACATATATACATACGAACATTTGTGTGTGTGCGTAGGATGTGCGATAGGCAGACAGGCGGGGTGGAAGGAAAGCAGTTTGGCAGGAATAACGGCAGGTAGGAAAGTAGGTAGGCAGACAGCAGCGCAGGCAGGTTAGTAGATAGGTAGGTAAGTAGGCAGGGAGTTAGGTATGTAGGTAAGTGGGCCTAGGTAGGAAGGCGCCTCACTCGGTATAGTGAGCGATTATAGTAGCCCATCATATTCATAGCGTTTCGCAATTATTAAAACGAACAAAGGTACCATACTACTCACGGGAAAGCCAGGGGAGCTAAACCGAACCCTGCCGGGGCGCCACCAAATCGAATTATTTTTTTTTCGCAGAAACCACCTAATGGTATTAGCAATAGCTTCTCAAATTGAATGACAAACGAATGAAATCTTTGGTAATGCTTAAACAAACAAACCCACATATTCGTTTATTGGGCACGGGTTTGTCCACACGGCACCCCGTCAAAAGAGCGCACGACAAAAGAGCGCCGACATAAGAGCGCAGACAAAAGAGCGCCGACATAAAAGCGCCAACATAAGAGCGCACTAATTTCCCGACAAAAGAGCGCCGACATAAGAGCGCAAACTAAAGATCGAAAACCATAGTTAATGGTTAATAAAAATTAACTCAGATCAGAAGGCATCGTTTGATATTAACTCTTTATTGTTTCATTATAAAACTAATTGTTCAGTTTCTTTAACTAAACAAGTAATTTAAAAAAGTCTAGTGACAATTTTAGCGCAATTTCCTTGTGTTATCTAAAAATAGCTCTGTCGTAACGTAAATCAAGAGCAGGGTTAGTAAAACCATTGCTTGATTATTAAAACGTTTTTTATTAATTTTTTTTTCAGTATTTTACATGTTTTATTTACAATAGAGTAACATGACTAAAAACCATTGCGCGCCCAGCTACCGAACGTGACGTCGCAGCCATTGAACGTGATGGCGCAGCTATTGAACGTGATGACGCGTGTGGTGTGGTTGCATAAAATGCCTACTAATTCGGTCCAAATTTTAATTAATTCAAAAAAGATTTTGTGACCAAACGAAAGGATATTTTTGAAAACATTCTTCGGCAATATTGTTCTAAATTATGGCAGGAATCGATTGGTACATGTTTCAAGTCGCTAAGTGGTCTGGTTGCCGAGATATGGGCCAAAAACTGCTTTTTTTCGAGTTTTTTTGGCTTTTCCGGGAAATCCATGAAAGAAACCCGGAATTTTTATGGCCTATGTTCATCCTCGTAACTTGCTTAACATAAATGCTTTGGAACTAGTCCTCGATATTGCTTCGTTGAGGAGGAGATACGACTTAAAGCTGCAGACACACATCCATCCATCCATTCATCCATTCATTCCCAGAAATAAACGCAATTCTCCAGAATGGAAATTGCGCTAAAAACTAATAAAATCAACGTGAAGTCCAATTATCCAAAAGCAATGTAGATTTTAAATGTTAGGCCTAAATTTAGAATATAAACTTAAATGAAATGTAACAAAATGAAAATATATTTCAAATGAATAAAACGTTTCTTTATAGTTGCATTTATATTGCTAAGTTGTGGGCTATACCTCGTATTGAATAATTAGCATACGTTGAAGCAATCCCCTGCAATCTTTGGTTCAGCTGAACATATTTTTTCTTTTAAGCTTCTGGTTGATTATCTCCAGATAGATGACGTTCCAGTTCGATTTCGATGTGATCTTGTTCCAGACGAAACTGGTTGATCAATTTATAAACAACAGGATGGTTTCTCCTTCGCCTCCCTATGTACTTATCCTGCCGATGATGACAGAACAACATCGTTCATCATTTTCATCCACCCTCGGCAGCCATCGTTCTTGCAGCATCCCCATGTCGTACTTCCATCGGCATTTGCTGTGTCCTTTCCACATCTGTAGCCTTCGACCAATATAATAACCTTCCTTTTCTGTGATTCGATCTTCTCCATGTTACTTGGGCTAGAAATATTTTCAAACTGCATTCATAACATATTAAACATAATATATAAATAAACACGTCGTTTTATCGTACCGCCGATTGTTTAATTAAAACTAGTGTTAACCATGTCGTATTTCTTTAGCGTACAACATGTGTTTTTTAATTGACTGCGCTCTTATGTCGGCGCTCTTTTGTCTGCGCTCTTATGTCGGCGCTCTTTTGTCGGCGCTCTTTTGTCTGCGCTCTTATGTCGGCGCTCTTTTGTCGTGCGCTCTTTTGACGGGTCACCTGTCCACACTACCGCCTAGACGCACCAAGGCGTGCTGTATGAAAGCCATGCGTGTACGTTAATCAACCTCTGTAATAGTGAGGCAGAACACACATCGGCAACCGCCCACGTCCCTTAGCGCTCCATGGAGCCACTGGTTATACTTCCGCAGGGGCGCCCCTAATTCGGTTTAATTATCAAATGTCGTGTGCCACCGTGTCTCTATTGTAGGGTGCTCTTTAAAAAGCAAGTAGGCGATCTCGGTAGAGCCCGGGGCGCTCGCTGTCATAGTCATAGTCATAGTCATAGTCATAGTCATAGTCATAGTCATAGTCATAGTCATAGTCATAGTCATAGTCATAGTCATAGTCATAGTCATAGTCATAGTCATAGTCATAGTCATAGTCATAGTCATAGTCATAGTCATAGTCATAGTCATAGTCATAGTCATAGTCATAGTCATAGTCATAGTCATAGTCATAGTCATAGTCATAGTCATAGTCATAGTCATAGTCATAGTCATAGTCATAGTCATAGTCATAGTCATAGTCATAGTCATAGTCATAGTCATAGTCATAGTCATAGTCATAGTCATAGTCATAGTCATAGTCATAGTCATAGTCATAGTCATAGTCATAGTCATAGTCATAGTCATAGTCATAGTCATAGTCATAGTCATAGTCATAGTCATAGTCATGCTCATGCTCATGCTCATGCTCATGCTCATGCTCATGCTCACGCTCACGCTCACGCTCACGCTCACGCTCACGCTCACGCTCACGCTCACGCTCATGCTCATGCTCATGCTCATGCTCATGTTCATACTCATTCATATACCTAAATGTATGTATGTGTAATGTGTGTGTAATGTGTGAGTGGGCTGGGAGTGTGTGTGGGTGTGTACTTAGATATATAAAGATATATAAAGATATACTCTAAAACATTGTTTTGTATAATTGTGTATTCTTGACATACAAAATATGAAAAAAATGATTGACTTATGAGTTGCATATGCATGAATGATTATTCACACATAGGTCGCAATGTAGCTTTAAATATGAAAAGCTGGCAAAGTGACACGTATAAAAACATATACACCAGCGACTTAGCAGTAGACGGAAACAGAAGTCCAGAATTTGAAGATCTATCTTGCACACACACCATTAGCCGCAGTGCGTCTTGGGCAGTGTATTTTAAAAGGACAGTACAAATCTACAGGTTTTTCATTGTGAATAGAGGTACGTTGCAGAGTTCAAGAATGAGAATGATTGGTAAAGAATGTTATTTTCAAATAAAATACCGACGCCTTAATATTGATAGTCGTTGCAAGTCGTAGATTTAATATGAAAACTGTAAAAACGTTAAATAAATATGCATACTATAAAGTGATGCAAAAATTGTGTGTGTAAAACCATATTTTTCGGCCTGAGAAACGATTACCCATATGAATAAATGGAATAGGTGGAAAAATGAACGGGAAACAAATGCACCAATGAAAGAATGAATGCATGAAAAAAGAAATAATTATTGAACAAACGTACTTATGAAGGAACGATAATAATCGTAAGAACGAATGAACGATTATATATATATATATATATATATATATATATATATATATATATATATATATATATATATATATATATATATATATATATATATATTCAATGATTATATTTTCAGTCAGGATGGAATTTCGACTAAGTTATTTTACCTTAGATGGTATTGAACAAAACACTAGCAGCTTTCGCTACATAAATCAAAACCAAACGAAAGCTAATTATAACGTAGTTTTACCTTTCAAAAGAGTCAACAAGGTGTTAATAACTGCGGACAATAATCAAATACTGGCTCTGTGTGAGGTGGAAATATTTGGAGGCAAGTGATTGCTATCTTTGCATTATTTTGTAAAACTGTGTAGTAAAAAAAAATTAAACCAAGAAACAGAAATAAATTCAATATGATTTTTAAATTTATCATACGTTTATTTAATAATGATGAAAGAAATATATTGCTTTTAAAAATAGTAATATGTAAAATGAATGAGAAAACATTTGTTTAAATACATTTTGATACGCGTTTGCAAATTTGAACCACGTTTAAATTTTGAATTAAAAGTGAATATTGTTGTAAATGCTAATGTTACCATGTTCTAACATAATAAATTAACCGGGAGTGATCTCCCATTAACTTTCTCGAATATTCTTATATAAAACAACAGGGAATGAGAGCTCGGGATATAGAAATGATTTTTAATCCAATTTAAATATTTAAACTTTTAAAAATAGAATGGAATCTCGTACACAAAATAATTTCACATCAAATGAACGCCAAATAAAATAAAAGTGCGGAATATTTATAGTAATTTATAAATTTACATGCGTTTTTTGAGAAATCGGAAATAGCGTAAATTACTACTTCCGGTCAACAGAAATTACTAAGAATGTGTCAGAAGGTAGAAAATTAGATCTTTTACTTACAAATGAAATTTCATTTATCTATCTGTAATAGCACTCAAGTTATAGGTTTTTGAAAAATTCGTTACACTACCGGTTATCGGAAATAGCTAAAAAATTGATACGAATCTACGATTTTGATATAATACTCAAATATGAAGTTTCATCAACCTAGCTGTAACGGTACTCAAGTTATCGTGTTTACACACACACATACACACACACACACATACACACAGGCACACGCACACACAGACTTACGGACAAAATTGCAAAACTATGTTTTTCCGTTTCAAAAAATCTCGATTTTTATTTTTTTGCACGATTATAAGACTTTCTTTATACTTCGTATATACGAGAAAGTATAAAGACATCGTCTTTCCACAAAAACATTTATAATTAAGTAAAACCTTAGTTTGAAAATTAAACAACGTAGGCTACTTAAACCGTAGTATTCTTTACAGGTTTTTCGATTATTAATTGTCAATATTCTATTTTTTTTTCAAGTAATCTTTGTTTTAGTATGCTGTTAGTGCATATTATGTTTATCCTTCTCAATCCTTTTTCTAAAACATGTTATCAGTCGCTATAGCATTTTAATAAACATAGTAACTTTATCATGCTTATAAGATCTTAAGATAAAAATAAAAAAAGGAAATGTTGGTTCTTAATATTTGTATCTTTTTATTTTTTGCTCCCCTCCACGGAAATCTTTATAAATATTTTTTCTTTAATCGGTGATTGGCGTTATTTTTTTATATTTTTTATTTAAAATTTTTATAATTTAAAGTAAATCTTTTCAATTTTTCCATTTAAATCAAAGTATTCTTAGCATTAAACAATAAATTTCAGTCTTCTTGATTTGTTAAATGAAGCTTTAATAGAAGAAGCCAAAAAATGCTATCAGGTGAAAATTAAAATTTCTGAAATTAAATTATGTAATTGTCTTGTAGAAGTTTATTTTTTATGTTCTGTCGTCTCGGTATAAGTAAGATATTGAGTTTAGGATGTATAGAATTTCATTGTGACAGAGGTCGTTGTCAGGTTTCTGGTCCTTGAAGTTCTGTTCTATATCGTTTGTTTGGTGTATAGACTTGTTAGGCAGTCTTGGCTCTGGAAGTTTAAGTGCTGGCAATTATTTATATCAAGATGGAATGCTTTGGTATGAGTTTTACACTCGCAGGCAGTACTGAAACTGTGGAAGCAGTATCCGCAACTCATTCTTTTCCACGAGTTAAAGGTTTGGAGACTTGAATTGATGCGTTGGTAGTTTCTTGTTGTTGCTGGGTTTGTTTAGTGCTTGTTGGAGTTATTGCTGTTGTTTCTAATGTTGTTTTGTTTTGGCCGATTTCGTTATTTTTACTTTCTCGTATATACGAAGTATAGAGAAAGTCTTGTAATCGTGCAAAAAGAAAAAAAAATCGAGATTTTTACAAATCTCGACGTTTTTCATCTCACGGATACGGAAAAACATAATTGTGCAATATTGTTCGGATATCTGTGTGTCTCTGTGTGTAAACGAGATAACTTGAGTACCGTTACAGCTAGGTTGATGAAATTTCATACATAAGTATTTTATCAAAATCGTAGATCCGTATCAACTTTTGAGCGATTTCTGATTAGCGGAAATGGTACTTTTTCTACTTTGAATTTTTCAAAAGCATATAACGTGAGCACTTTTTCAGATAGATAAATGAAATTTCACATGTAAGTAAAATATCTAATTCTCTACCTTCTGTCAAATTTTGAGTAATTTCCGTTGACCGGAAATACTAATTTACGCTATTTTTGATTTCTCAATAAACGCATGTAAATTTATAAAGTACTAATAATATTGCGCACTATTATGCATATTTTGTTTTGGCGTTCGCTTGGTGCGCAATTCTTTTTTCTATGAGATTCTATTCTATTTTTAAAAGTTTAAGTAATTAAAAATCATGTCTATTTTCCAAGTTAAATAAGAAAGTTTAGGGGAGATCACTCCCGGTTTATTTCTTTTTTTGCAGTGTGGCTTGACTGTCTTCGTTCTTCCTTTTGGCTTTTGTTTCTGGTTCCATAGCAGTCTGTGGTTGTGTGTTATTGGGATTTGAGACGTTGTGATTTGATGTGTGCTGGTGTTAGCTGTCGTAGCTGTTCCATTGCTAAGTTTGAAGCTTGCGGTGTCAAGCAATGGAGCGCTTGCATTATCTTTTGTTGATTGCGTTGTTAGTTGTGCTGTTGGGATTGAGGTGTGGGTTGAGGATGTGGACTTCTGTTTTAATTTTCCAAGTGTTGGATAGATGACCAGTGTTGACAGGCTTGTTTTCTTTCTGGAATGGCTATTAGGATGTCTATTGTTTGCTCTTTGTAATTTATTTTAATGTATTGTGGAATGTCAGATGCTTTTTATTCTGAGTATATCGTTATCCTTCGGTTGTTTGTTAAAGGTAAGGTTTTTATTTTGGGTTCCTTTTTACTGAATATTCTAAGGACCTTGATGAGTGTAACTTGATTAATGGTAGGTGGGACCCATCGTAAGGTTCCGTCGATTTGGCTCTGGTCGTAATTGACAAAACAAAACATTTAATTTTAATTAACGTCACGTGGAATAACCAAAGTCAAAGAAAATGTGTCATAAAAAAAAACCTGGAAAATTTTACAAATTACTTCACTTTGTTCCGATGATAAATCACATTTTTTTTACTAATTATATAATTATAATTAGCGTGGATAGATAAAGTGCAATGTGGTAGGTAAAACACGGATATTTGTTTACTGCCTTTTATATATTTTATACACTGAACTAATTAGGTTAATTCCAAAAGCAATATATTTCGTATTCCCGTTCAATACCGGGTGTATGCTGCTTAATTATCACACAAGTCATGATCCTTTAAAGATAGGTTTTTCACAGAGGCCAGTGCAGGGCCCGACCAGGACGGCTATATATATATATATATATGTATCTATGTGTATATATATATATATATATATATATATATATATATATATATATATATATATATATATATATATATATACATATACATAACTAGCCGTCCCGGCCAGGCCCTGCTCTGGCTTCTGTGAAAAACCTTTCTGTTAAAGACCATTACCTGTGTGTTTAGTAATCATCATAAACCCGGCATTGCCCACCCAAACCACAACCAACCAAAACCTAAACAACAAAACGCAAACATAACGCTAACACAATTACAAATACAAACGAAAACAAAAACCTAACAACAAACCCAACCACAGCCACAAACACCAATACAAACACAAAGAAAAAAACAAACAAAAAAGCAAACGAAAACAAAAACCTAACAACAAACCCAACCACAACCACAAACACCAATACCAACACAAAAAAACAACGAAAAAGCAAACGAAAACAAACCAAATCCAAACGCAAAACCAACCAAAAACACAAATACAAACCCAAAGAAAAAAACACAAACAAAAACGAAAAAAGAAAGAACAAAAACTAACCAAATCAAAACGCAACCACTAACGCAAACCCACCTAAACACAAAGAAAACACTAACGCGAACATAAACGCCCGGGGCGGAATCACCTGTTTTAGCTTAATGAACGACTATAGTACCCCAACTTATTCATAGTCTTATGCACTCGCGCCTGTTTCAATTTAATGAACAATTATAATACTCCAAGCTTATCCGTAAAATACCTACAACATTTGCACTTGATCAATCCCCGCTAATTATGTAATTATTTTTTTTTCCAACACCAAAACAAAGTAATAAAAAGTAAATTCTTTTCCACTTATGCAACGGTTTTATAAAAGGAAGTAATTGTGTTTTCCTAATTTATCAAAGGGAAGTAAGTGCTATAGGACTAAATAGAGACATAATTAGAATTTTTGTAAAAGATGATATTTTTTTTAAACGTGTGTTTAATGAACATGCCGAAAATTATTACTTTCAGTTTGATAAATGAAAATTATTTCTTACAACTTTCAATATTAATTTTTAACTTATAATTTTAGACCATAAGGACTTTAATTATCTAGCACTTTAATCCACGGAAGTATGTCAACGACAAACATATGTATTTTTGCATACAGAATTGAGCTTTATATATTAGATTTATTTAAATATATGGGTCTATATCCATGCGTGAATACATTTTTTTTTCTTAGACAACATCTGCAATGCGCTACATTTCGGTTTAGATTGCAGTAGAAAATGCAACTGTCGACAAGGTGAAGATTGGTGTATGCCAGCAACAGGAGCATGTAGAGAAGGTTGTAAATCAGGTTACAAAGGCGAGGATTGTAACACACGTGAGCGTCATTACTACATTAGCTAGTTAAGTTCAAGTTACTTTACGTTAACTACATATTATGTAGGTATATATATATATATGTGTATATATATATATATATATATATATATATATATATATATATATATATATATATATATATATATATATATATATATATATATATATATATATATTGCCGAGGTCACAGAAACAAGTGAACTCTACTTCACTTGCCCCATAGCCCGTCAGTTTTGAAAGGGAAACTTAACTATATATATATATATATATATATATATATATATATATATATATATATATATCAAATAAAATTATATTTCATATAACATTTTTTTTCTTATGTAAATATTTCATATTGCTTAGCTTCAAAATGCGAAGAGCCACCACCGATACAACACGGCTATTGGCAATATTTCGAATACAACCAAATAAATACTTATATATTAGTATGTCATACGGGATTTAAACGTGTCGGAAGTACAATGATTATGTGTGATTCAAAAGATGAGTGGACTTCACATGGATATTGCAGAAGTAAGTTTTCAGATATTTAGCCAATCTCCATAAAAGTGAGGTACAAACCCTTCATTCACCATCCTGTGCCACCATATCATCTGCCTTTAAAATAAAAGAAGGCGCCATATTGCTCGGAGGAGCCCGGGCGCCGAAATCGCATAATGCTGAAGAGCAACCCCTCCAAAGTTGACAATTTTTTTTTCGCAGAATCCTTCCCGGCAGAAGACATGTATGCTGTGGGCTTGATTTTTTTTCTAATATAATTGCTTAACGGATATGCACATATCAGTCTGTCTAGACAGAAACGCCGGAGTGAAAATTCGGAAACTTCTACTTGGCCGATACGATTCACACTTGGCACGTGGGTCAAGACATGAAGACAATGCAATCTGAAATCAAATTTGACTTAATTGGATGCCTAATTATTTTTTTATGAATTAATTACAATTTGGACCGAAATAGTAGGCATATCTATCCAACCACACCACACGCGTCATCACGTTCAATAGCTGCGCCATCACGTTCAATGGCTGCACCATCACGTTCAGCAGGCGCACAATGGTTTTTAGTCATATAACTCTATTGTAAATTAAACATGTAAAGTACTAAAAAAACACATAAAACACGTTTTAATAACAAGCTTTCATGTAATAATGCACTAAAAAGTAGAAAATAAACTATAGACTACTATTTAAATAACTATAAAGAAAAGCGTGGGCGTCTTCCTTGACATTAGTAAAGGTATCCAATAGATTCTAAAGTGACCCACGCTTTTCTTTATAGTTATTTAAATAGTATTCTATAATTTATTTTCTACTTTTTAGTGCATTATTACATAAAAGCTTGTTATTAAAACGTTTTTTATGAATTTTTTATTATTATTTTGTCACCCAGATGCTAGTGAGGAAAACGGATGTTTAGAAGGTCTTTATGGTCCGGATTGCCTGTACAGTAAGTTTCCGGTTACACCCTGCCTTGACCATTTCAAAATAACAAATCACTCTTTTAAATACCCAGTTTATCAATATACATTTATATTAAGTTTATATTTGAATTATTGTGCTATAATTAACTATGAATTAATTGTTAAACATTAGGTTTATCGACTAGATGGCAAAGGAAAATAACGTTATGCAATTAAACACACTCGTGCTATATTCTGTATACCTTTTGTACTTATGTTTCAACAGTGGTACTATTGAAACTGCTCTTTTGTTAGTAACAATTTGTTTATTATTGCCCTTATGTTTGTGCTTCTCTGTTTAATATTTACTTGTGGATAATGTTCTTTTTGTGGATAATAAAAACTGCTTAAGTTAAAAATATATTGTTTACGACTTTTAATTTTTTTAAAATTACGTAATCTCCATCTATATATAAACAGGAGATTTGATATCTGAAGCTCTAGTGACATATCCAATTTTGCCACGTGACAAAAATTGTTCCACGAACAATACGATCCACGTTGTGTTTAAAACTGAACAAAAATTTTTTTCATTGGGAATTGAACTGCTATACAGAGGTAGGTTTTTACTCGAATTATACTGATTTGTTTTTCCCACGTTTTCTTTAACTTGCTTTCGTCTCTGTTTTTCCAATCAAATCTTGCGATCGAAATTTCTGCACTTCCCAGTTAGCTAGCGCGCTGAAATTTTCAGGGAAGCTTTGTTTAAAGGTTGCAGTTTTAATTGTTGTCGAAAATTTGAATACGGTGTTATATATTTATGGAACAAGAAGAGAATCATCATGGCCGCGAGCAACATTGAGCATAATCCTTTCATTATTGGCATACCATTTTGACATAATTCAAAATATATGTAGCGGTTAAGTGCTGGCTTTTAAACCGAAAGTCTCCATTTTGAATCCGGGTTAAAGTCAGTATAAGGTTCCTGAGTCCACTCAGCTCTGATGGGTACCTAACTTATGTTTGAGAAACAAACGGCTGGTCTTAGTAATGACCGCACTACCGTTTCATTTGCCGAAATGGCAGAAACAAGTGAACACCAATTCACGTATATCCAGGACCGACAGGTTCAATAAGAGGACTTTAATTTTTTACAAAATATATTCCTAGCTAATTTCATATTGCCTGTATACAGATGCAGATCAAACCAAATCATTATTAATACATTTCTATGAAAGGTTCGTATAATAACTTGATTACCTAGGGCGATTGTATTTGTTACAAACCTGAGTTCTATTTCTGTGCAATGTACATAAATACACAAAAGCATAACCTATTAGCTATGAAGCCTTTAGCATTCAAACCTACAATGTGATAAGTTTAACTTACTAAATATTTTTCTTTCTTTCCTTTTTAGTTACAGAGCTCAATGTTACCATTTTCTACACTTCACAGAAAAGTAATGTAGGTCTTCTACAATGCTTACATTTCAAAACATTTTGGATAAGAAATTCAACACTTGAAATTGAATGCGAAATCAGAGAATTGATTTTGGAAATTAAAATTGTTTTTGGCTTATTTGTTCCTATTTGTCGTATTAGAGTAAACGGGGGTAGGTATACATGTTTTATAACCATAACATACTATTCAATATACAAAACGTGAAAGTTGTTTAGTTTTATAAATACATATGGACAAAATGTATAATTAAACGCAAAGACCTAAATACACGTTATTATATTTTTCAATTTTTATGCAGGGCGAAATGTGTTAAAAGAATCAAGTGTTGACATTTTCTCGAATGGTCAGATAATAAAAAATATGGCGAGCCTACATTACAGACAAGCGCTAAATGGAAATGCAGAAGACGGTAGCTGTTTTACTTTGGAACCAATCGCAAAATGGGAATCCACATTTCAGAGGCCAAGAATTGTTAAACAAATTGTAATACATATGTGTGGTAAGAAAATAAATGTAAATCAAATAAAAATAAATTAGCGAAAATAAGCTAGTTTTATAGACTATTTAAAACGGTGTTTGGGCACTTAATCCCCGACACTTAATTCCCAAGTCCCTTAATCACTAGGCACTTAATCCTCAGACACTTACTTAAAATACGCTAATATCACCTTTTTAGTTCTGTATATAGCAATATAAAGCATAATTTAATGGATAAAGGGGTCAAAATAGCTGCAGTACCTTTTTATTTTACTTCTCTCTTTACCATCATCAAACGATGTAAACTTTCTCTGCAGTTTTAACTAAGGATTTTCAGCTTGGATTCTGTAGCCCAGCCATTGTTAGGCCACAGACCAAATACAAACAGATATTCGCTGAATTAGCCAGATGATTACCAACATTGTAGAGCAAAATAAGGAATAAAATCGTCTTATGTATATCCTATTATTAGCTTACGTAACAGCAGTTACCTCGCGTCATATAAAAATGTGTTCGTCATATTGTTGACGAATATTGAATAGAATAGCGCAAACTAACTTTCTTTGATGTAATAGGTGTTAAAGCTAATATAATGATTTTAAAATTATTAATTTAATTATATTTGGAACGGCGTGGTCGAATGGTACACGCATTGCGAATCTCGGTTAGGACCTGTGGCTGTCCCTGAGTGCAACCAACTCTGATAGAGGCGGCTTAATGTATTTTAATATTTATTTTAATTGCCACATTTTTTATTGTTTATATGGAGAAAAAATTATTAAAATATTCCCGCTGACTTTCAATTTTACTTTATCGTATAATGAGAATAGATAAATATCGAAATCGTGCCGAATAATAGACCTATCCAGTTTTCGCGGTTTTACACCTCCCTCCTTTATCGTATACGCAATAAAATTATGTATTGTAATTGTGTGAAAAGTCTAAATGGAGATTTAGACTAATTACAACGTCTCATAACTCTCCGGAGCAGGAAAAACGTGTTTGTTTTTTAATACCAAAACGTCTGTCTACCTGTCTGTGTTTATGCAAAAATTATAACTTGATTACCATTTGTGTTCCGTTGACGAAATTTTATGGTTTATTATTATAGAAATAGGACATTTTTTCCACTTAAGATTTCTGATAAGCGTAACGTGGTACTTAAACTACTTCCGCTTTCTCAAAACCTTATAACTTTAGTACAATTAAAGATAGGCGAACAAAATTTTACATATGTATTACATTGAATACTCAGGTGTTTGTAAATTGTTCAAACATTTCTAATAAATAGACGGTACTTGACTCTATTTCCGCGGGAAGACGATACCATGAAAACTGTTTAAGTGAGGTAGATGACAAGTTCTAGTTAACTGTAAGATCGTATACTTTCTATTACTTTTTACTTTCTCGTATATACTAAGTATAGAGAAAGTATTGTAATCGTGCAAAAAAATTTCTTGAAATTTTAACAATTTTCACCGTATTACACCTCAGTCCTTCATCACATCCGAAGTATAGAGGACTTATTTTAATCGGGCAAAAATTATCAATCCAGATGTATCAAAATTAAGAGGCTTTGCAATTCTGTCCGTATGTCTGTGTGTCTGTGTGTGTGTGTGTGTCTGTGTGTAAACACGATTACTTGAGTACCGTTACAGCTAGGTTGATGAAATTTCATATATAAGTATTTTATCAAAATCGTAGATCCGTATCAACTTTTGAGCGATTTCCGATAACCGGAAGTGGTACTTTTTCTACTTTGAATTTTTCAAAAGCCTAAAACTTGAGTTCTATTTCAGATATCTAAATGAAATTTCACGTGTGAGTAAAAGATCTAATTTTCTACCTTCTGTTAAATTTTGAGTAATTTTCGTTGACCGGAAGTAGTAATTTACACTACTTCCGATTTCTCAAAAAACGAATGTAAATTTTTAAAGTACTAATAATATTGCGCACAATTAAGCACTTTTTTATTTGGCGTTCACTTGGTGTGCAATTCTTTTGTCTACGAGATTTTATTCTATTTTTAAAACTTTAAGTATTTAAAATGGATTAAAAATCATGTCTATAGTTGTTGGTTTATATAAGAATATTCGAGAAAGTTTAGGGGAGATCACTCCCGGTTTATTTTAGTGGCTTTCCAAAAAGAGGAAGAAGTAGTTTACTCCATTTCCGGTTTCTAAATTAAGGATAACTTGAGTATCTTTTGACTTAAGTGGAATAATTTTGATACATCCAATATCACATGGTTTAAGTTAAATTTCGATTAATATCCGAAAATATCTATAAAAAAAACTTATTTGCAACGGATCAATTTCTTTTAAATTTTTCACGTAGGTGAAGAGTCGATGACACTACACTTTGACATAAATGTGACTTAATTATAAGTTATCTTTTTAATTAATAAATATTTCCATATAACGTACCAATTATGTGCTCTATTATATTCAAATATTTTTCGTCAATATGGTTTGCAATTTTTCTTTTCTACGAACTTATATTTTAGTTTTAAAAATTAAGAACTAAGAAACAATAAAGCACGATTGCGCTGAAAGTGTCATTCTCCTTACTGTTACATAAGATTATACGAGAAAGTTTATGGTAGATCACGATTGCTTTATTATGATTATGTGATGATAATTAAGTAATTAGGGATGACAAGTGTCAAGTTTTAAGTGTCGGGGATTAAGTTGGTGGGGATTTATTGAACTTATAAATAACTAGATTTAAAGGAAGTTTTAGTAACTATGTTTCTTTTTCAAAAAATATTTTTTTCAAACTTTTCAGAAACATTTACATCCGATACGATCAATTTTACAATTGAGTTTTTCAACACTGGCGACCAGATAACATTTACGAAAATCTTTGACTATTTCTCTTATCATTATGCAATCAATATTGTAAATAGTGGTGAAATAGTAAAAATTGTTCTAAGCTCAAGCGGGACGCTAGCATTGTTAGAATTTGAAGCACTTGGTGGTATATATGTTACAAATTATATTTTCTGTTTGATAACATTTCATTTCTTAATTACGATTTTTCATTCAACTTGCTTCTCGGACTTGTTTTCCTCGTGCTTTTGTCTTCGTCTTTCAGTGATCGAAACTATCGATTGAAATTTTGACTACTTCTAACGTACCAATTCGTTCAAAACTTAGCACGTTGGTCAAGATTAGATGACCGTGCAGTTTGACGTCAAATTTGAAATATTATGTCTGGCCAATTAATGTGTTAAAAAAGAAAAGTTGGGGTCGGTATATTATGTATTGACTCCCTTTACTAGAATTTAAGAAGCGATCAATGATTTTAGTTTTAGCTCTTTAAATTGTAGTTTTTTTCTTTTTTTTGTAATAAAAGAAAATTATTTATTACATCTGCTTTACGTATAAGATATTTAAACA
Source organism: Physella acuta (assembly GCF_028476545.2). Classification (NCBI taxonomy): domain Eukaryota; kingdom Metazoa; phylum Mollusca; class Gastropoda; family Physidae; genus Physella; species Physella acuta. The sequence goes on along the minus strand of NW_026732174.1, from coordinate 157,680 downwards.
TTTTTTGACTTTTTTTGTAATTAAAATATATAAAATTTGCATAATTAAAGACAATTTCACATTAAATGAACACTAATAGTGCATATAATAGCTCCGTAAATAGTAATTTATAGGAAATATTAAATAATTCTCTAAAGACTGATTATGCATTCAGTTAACTCAAGTTTGATATCCAATTGCATTGGCATCCATTCTTAATCCACGTGCCAAGTGTCAGAGAAATTGGTCAGTTTAAATTGGTTGAATTTTCACTTCGAAGGCAAACGCCAGACGAATTCACAAAAACAGACAGAGGAAGCAAGTAAGCACAGTTACTTGAGTTCCGGTTGATTAAGGTTGACAGAATTCCTTTTTTTAAGGGGATATGCTCATTTTATTCTATTTTTTTACAAGTTAAGATCTAAAGCTTTTTGAATATTTTTACCATTTTTGGAACATAACATCACGTATTAAACAGCAAAATAAGGGTTGAAAACAATTTCGGTTTTCATGGAAACTTGAAAAAACCTCAGCAATTTTTAAATTTTTTGGCATTTAAAAAAACAACGCTAAGGCTTTTTTTTATTGATGCACTTATAGCAATCAAATGTACACGGCTTATATTTCAGTTTATATTCAAACTTTTGGTAAGACTACTATTTAATACGAGAAAAATGGCCCGTTGAGGAAGGGTACAACGGGCGCTAGGTTGATAGTGCTGTCTATTTTCTCGGTACTTTAATTTATACAAAATATAGTCATAGGCTTATCCCTAAACCATGCACCTAATCTCATTCATGACAAAAGTCGCATTTAGAGTTTCTTTCAGGCAACTCTACTTGGGAGAAGGGGGCTTCGCCCCCCCCCCCCCCCACACACACAACCTCCAAACATGACTACTGTCCCATTCAACGAAATATAATTATATACTTTTTCCAGTGTCCGCACCCTCCCAGAAAATTCTACCCCCGCCCCCGAAAATTTCAAGTACCCCCACCCCTCTCCGGGGAGGAAAAAGTCTGAAAGAAACACTGGTCGCATTTGTAGATCATAAAAACTAAAGGAAGAACCCGGGCGGGGCTTCGCCCCTACCAGAAGAGATGCCAAAAAAAAAACTGTGCTCGCTAAACACTTTTTTAGATTAGAAAAAGTTCCTCCCTCCGGGAAGGAAAAAGTCTGAAAGAAACACTGGTGTCGAGCTTAGCCACTACCCGAAGAATTGCATGAAAGAAACCACTTTTTAGATAAGACACATTAATAAGACGGTAATTTTATTATAGAGTATCGATGAAGAAATTTCTTTTGAGTTGGGGAGGGGGGGCTCAGACGTTCTTACGCGGGGGTGGGGCTTCGCCCCTACCAGAAGAATTGTATGAATGAAGCTCTTCACGCAAACCACTTAGATTAGACAAAATTGCCTTTTTATTCAATGTTTACTCGAGAATCAATGACGTCATATTACTGTGTGCACACTCCGGCTTGATATTATTTTCTACTCTATGACGTCATATTTCGCCAGCCGCTTTACTGTGAAAGTTTTTAATTTGCTTGTGTTTTCTCTAGAGCGTTCTTGTCAGACAGATAGATACATAGATAGATAGATAGATAGATACATAGACAGACAGCGAAACTATTATTATAGATAACTACTGGTCAAATCTCTACAAAGTCCGAAAAATCACACACTTTTTAGTATACTAAAGTTTGAAAATGCGCATATTATTTATAATAAATGTTTTCTATGAAAACCACCACAATGCCCTCGTTACAGAAGTTTTATTTTTGCATGAAGAACAATTACTTTAAATATGGTGGGAATTGTTTCATAAATTAAAAAAAAATAGTAGTTTTTTTAGTGATTAAAAAAAACAACAGCGAACTGAGAAAATAAACCGGGAGTGATCTCCCTTAAACTTTCTCGAATATTCTTATATAAAATAACAGGGGATGGGAACTCGGGCTATAGACATGATTTTTAATCCATTTTAAATATTTAAAGTTTTAAAAATAGAATAAAATCTCGTAGACAAATTAATTGCACACCAAGTGAACGCCAAATAAAAAAGCGCATAATAGTGCGCAATATTATTAGTACTTCTAAAATTTACATTAGTTTTTTGAGAAATCGAAAGTAGCGTAAATTACTACTTCCAGTCAGCGGAAATTACTCAAAATTTAACAGAAGTTAGAGAATTAGATCTTTTACTTACATGTGAAATTTCATGTATCTATCTGAAATAGTACTCAAGTTATAGGCTTTTGAAAAATTCAAAGTAGGAAAAGTACCACTTCCGGTTATCGGAAATCGCTCAAAAGTTGATACGGATCTACGATTTTGATAAAATACTTATATATGAAATTTCATCAACCTAGCTGTAACGGTACTCAAGTAATCGTGTTTACACACGGACACACACACACACACAGACATACGGACAAGATTGCAAAATTATGTTTTTCCGTATCAGTGAGGTGTAAAACGTCGAGATTTGTAAAAATCTCGATTTTTTTTTTTGCACGATTACAATACTTTCTCTATACTTCGTATATACGAGAAAGTACAAAAGCAAAAAATAACGAATTGTAAGTGACGAAAATACCATTTCTATGTAATTTGTAAATGCGACTGTACGCTTTGGCTATTTCCGAGATGAACGGCAATACAAAAATATATTATCAAATGCATGAGAAATCCAGCTATGCAATAATGCCAAATTACAAATTCATGATGGGTCTTAAAACTTTCGTAGAGAGGTTGAAAGGTTAGAATAAATTACTATTTTTAAATTAATGGGTTCATAAAAATTGATTTTTTAACACAATACATTTTTTTTCTTTCATTCAAATTAAAGTTATTAATATAATACAAAAGTGGACAAAGTATCCAAAAAGTACAAGCAAAAAATTATGACGAAAATAATCAAGATTTTTTGTGATTTTTACTTTCTCGTCCACACAAAGTATAGAGAAAGTCTTGCAATAGTGCAAAAAAAAACAAAAAACAACGATATTTTTACAAATCTCGACGTTTTAGGGCTCCCCGAGTGGGAAAAGCATAGTTTTGCAAACTTGTCCGTATGTCTGTGTGTATGCGTGTCTATGTGTCTCTCTGTGAGTGTGTGTGTGTGTGTAAACACGTTAACTTGAGTACCGTTACAGCTAGGTTGATGAAACTTCATATATAGGTATTATATCAAATTTGTGGATCCTTATCACATTTTCAGCGATTTCCGATGACCGGAAGTGGAACTTTTCCTCCTTTGAATTTTTCAAAAGCCTATAACTTGAGTACTATTTCAGATAGATAAATAAAATTTCACATGTTAGTAACAGATCTAATTCTCTACCTTCTGTTAAATTTTGAGTAATTTCCGTTGAGCGGAAGTAGTAATTTACGCTACTTTCGATTTCTCAAAAAACTAATGTAAATTTTTAAAGTACTAATAATATTGCGCACTATTATGCACTTTTTTATTTGGCGTTCACTTGGTGTGCAATTCTTTTGTCTACGAGATTTTATTCTATTTTAAAAACTTTAAGTATTAAAATGGATTAAAAATCATGTCTATAGTCCGAGTTCCCATCCCCTGTTATTTTATTATAAGAATATTCGAGAAAGTTTTGGGGAGATGACTCCCGTTTTATTCTGAAAGCGTTTAATTTAGAAACCAAAAAACTTTAACAGTAGAGTATCATACAAAAAAAAACGTATTACAACTAACACATTCCATTATTTTCAGATTGTACAAAAAGGAGATATGGTGCTGATTGTGAAGAGATTTGTAGCATAACCTGTGCTGACCAGGACTGTCAGTTTAACGGTGTTTGCAAAGAATGTGTACAGAAGAGAACAGGAGATTTCTGCATGGACTGTAAGTGCGAAATACAAAAACGTAGCACTTGTTAGTTAGAGTATTTTCTACAAACAATAGAAATGGTATTTACTTTAATACGACAATAGGTATATATATATATATATATATATATATATATATATATATATATATATATATATATATATATATATATATATATATATATATATATATATATATATATATATATATATATATATATAACATGTTTTGTTTATAACTTTATTGATATTCAGAAATATTTTCCTTTTTAGCCTTAACACAAGTCGAGTTTTTAAAAAAACCTTCGTCTTCTCAAGAGAACTATATTTCCACACCAAAACAGTTCGCCTTAAGCCAGGAACAGATACTGACGATAGTGTTTTTAATTACTGCAGTCATTGTTGTGCTGTTTCTGCTGTATTTTCACCAATCAGAGTAAATATAAAATTAATTAGTATGCGTTAATCTTATTTTACTTAATTTACATTCTCCGATTGTTGCAAATATTATAACTCATTTTTAACACATTGTTAATATCGCAGTTTTTATCAAACTTGCCATATAAGTTCTTTTTCATGAAAAAGCAATTATATATATATATATATATATATATATATATATTTTAATTAATTAATTTATATATATATATATATATGTATATATATATATATATGTATATATATATATATATATATATATATATATATATATATATATATATATATATATATATATATATATATATATATATATATATATATTAATGTAATTAGTTATTAGGTTACTCCATATACTTTTAATTTTAGAAAATCTCTAAATTTAATTTAAAAAATCTCAAAGAAAATAATCTGGGATGCCTGTTCACTACGGCGAACTATTTGTCTAAATTGGCTGATTGCTTGTATTAGCGTCAGAGTTTCTTCCAGGCATCTTTTCGGGGGGGGGGGGGAAGAAACACTGATTAGCAGATAACGGCCATTTTAATAACACGAGCTACTGGACGTATTTTAACGCAGATATTTTGTTGTAGCTCATGTGTTGTCAATTGCATTGAGATCTAATGAATAAACATTGCAGAAGAAAACTAATTTAAAAACCTTTATACCTTTTTAAATGTTCTAAAAATGAGAAAATAAAACAAGATTTACTTGACAACAGCTTTTGTCGGTTAAAGGTGAAAGAGATCAAAGCGACCAAAACTTTTATTAAAGAAAGCTTTTTTTTTAAAATTATTTTCATTGCCTTTAAAAGCTTCCTATAATAAAATTTTTAAAATTGTTTTGTGAAATAATAAAGAATAATGTATGCCTATGCTTTTAGTTCCAGAAATGCTCGGAGACAATCAAATAAAGAACGAAGCTTACAGGAATAAACGCATTGTAAGAATAATTCATAGCCTATTTATATTACCTAAAGTATGTTAGTGTGTGTATGTGTGTGTGTGTGTCTTGAATCCATTATTATGCATTTCATATAATCTCCCTTGAGCTTGTAAGTTTTTGAAAGAATTCCGTTGAGAGCTGTGTTTGATAACTAAAAGGTTCGGAACTGCAATTTAGCGCACATATACTCTAGCGGCTATCTTAGCATTGTGGAAACCGTTGATTGTTTGTTTCGCATAGGCCAGGGGTCAGAAATACTATTTGTTTTAATGGTCAATCTGCATAAGAAAATTTGACATATGTAATTACACTGAATTTGTATTGATAAAAATGTTGAAACAGTTTACGTGAACTTCTTTGCATAAAAAAATTACGTATACAAGTAACTTAAACGTTTGAAAATGTACGCTTATTTTTATAGTATTTTCTACACATGAGAATGTAAGTGAATATTTACATGAAAAATCAAACGCACTCATTAAAAACGTTGAGTTTCGCCATTTTACCAAATAAACATAAAGCTGTAAAATGTATCTAGCTCAGTTGTCTTACCTGGATACAATCGAATCCCATGGGCTCAGTGAGTCAATCTCAAAGGTTCGGCCGAGGTCAGACACACACCCCACTCATCTATATATATATATAACTCTCTTCTGAGAGACGCTAGAAAACAAGCTGCATACGCGCTCCCTACCACCCCCACCCCTACATGGTCTGGTGAGCTGTGGTTCACGCTAAATGTTTACAAACAGAGCCGGGTTTAGTGACGACTATTAGGGGCAGATAATTTAGTTTGAAACGATTTTAACGTAGGGGGGGGGGAACTAAGTGGAGTTTACTTTAACGGAGGGGGGGGGAGGAGGGGGGGGGGGGGTTATCGTCCTTAACGAGCTACTTATAGTGTTTTAAAGAAATATTTTCAGTGGCAGCGTTGGTAGTGTCGAATTCACAAATTATGAATAACTGAAAAGTAGAAAAAAACAATAACTAAATAGCGGCGTATGATATGCCGCGGGTCGGCTCGTATGATTTACGACGAGCAGACCCGTTGATTTATTTTCTATTTTTCAGTAATTCATAATTTGTGAACCACAGCTCACCAGACTATTGCGGGGGCGGCAGGAGGGTTAGATAGTCGGCTTGTGTCGTCTTGTCCATGAATAGAATTATATATGTACGAGCCGACCCGCGGCGTATCATACGCCGCTATTTAGTTGTTTTATTTTCTACTTTTCAGTAATTCATAATTTGTGAATTCGACAGTATTAATGCTGCCACTGAAAATATTTGCTTTAAAACACTATCAGTAGGTCGTTAAGGACGATACTACCCCCACCCTCCTTTCCCCCAACCCCTACCCTACCATCCCCCCCCCCCCCCCCCGTGAAAGCAGCCTCCTCTTAGTTACCTCCCCTAAGTTTAAAATCGTTTCAAACTAAATTATCTGCCCCATGTAACCGTCACTAAACCCGGCTCTACGATCACAAGCTCACCAGACCATGTAGGGGTGGGGTGGTAAGGAGCGCGCTTACAGCTTGTTTTCTAGCGTCTCATAGAAGAGAATTATATATATTATTATATCGATATAATTTGGATTTTGTCAGTGCGGGCGATAAAAATACTAAGAAGGTTTTGGTGACTAGTGGATTTCCTTACCACTGACTTAGCTTATGTTATGCGCAGCATGAAAAAAGAAACAAAAGTCACGCAAATAAGTTATAGTTTCATATTCGGTCTGTTCTTACGGCTTTCTGTCCATCTTTCTAGAACGCGTTTTAAGTCATGTTGTAACTCTGACGACCATATATTAAAAATAGAATGTCAAAAATGTAAACAATGATGTAAACGTCGATGAAATGTATTTAAGGCTAAAAACGGAGTTATTTATGTAGTATTGAAAAAGAAAAAAAGTAACGCCTAATATTTGTATCTAGCCTTAAAGTGTAGTTACGAAAATAGACGAACAATGATGACTTTGACATCGCAAGACAAACAATAATACAGGTTATTACAACAGTTTGTTTCAAATTTTCTAAAATGAATAATGCTTTTGATCTGCATAAGAACATATTATTTAAGTATGAAACATACATAATTAAACCTAATGCCATTAAAGGCAAAAAAGAAAACAACCAAAAACATAATTTATCAATCATAGTAAAAACAAAGCCTTTGCTAACTGGCAACGTTCCAACACGAACCTGATGGTTTATATGTCAGGTGGAGTAGAGTATACCTGTTTCATTGACATTGTTGCGAGAAGGTATAGTGTGGTCAGCTCTCTATGCCAAACCGCCGTCACTTTCCCTAACAAGAGTCAGGTACCCATCAGAAATGGAAGGACTCATGGAAGCCTTACGGGCTCATTCTAGATATCCAAACTCGAGAACAGGGTTAGCAGTCGTATGCTCTATCATTAACCGCCTGGAGCACGTTTTATTTTTCTCAATGGGTGGGAAGGGGGGGGGGGGTGACATCTAACGAACTCGCTCTCAACGCGCAGCTGGATAAATAAATCTATTAACTATGGACTACATATTATTCAATAATATTCGTCTTTACAAAGTTCCCAGTTTGTCATTTTCATGTTTTCCCTCACAGATATATCGCACTTATACATTCAAAACAATTTGTACACCAAGTCATCGACGAAATCATTGCGTTTTGAAATTTCTGGAATCTTAATTGATAATTGTTTTTCAAAAAAATTGTTTTATTATTAAAAAGAATAATTTCATTGAAAATATTCACATTTGGTTTAAAATAAAACTAGGATTTTCGTAAGTGTGATGATTGTGTTCGTGCTTTTTAATTTTGATACTAACATTAAAATCTAATCATATTTAGTTCTATATCTTAAACTTTGATGTATGCGCCTTAGCTTTCATTGTTAGCAATTTCAATAATTACCTTCAAATGTTTACTAATGAAGCCCTTTTAAATTTTTCTAGTAAATACAATTTAAATTACATATCCTATGGTAATATTTCGCTACTCAGATATCCATATCTATAAAAGTGAGATGGTTCTGTATAAGACATTTTAAATATTATGGTCAATGTTCCTACATGTTTAAGCTCATCATTAACTTATACGTTTATAGTTTAATAAAAAAAGAAATGAAAAAAGTGTTTCGTTTAATTATTTTTAAACAGTGCTAAATAGGTAACTGTGTGTTTTTATTGTAAGCTACAAAGCGAAAAACATTCCAGAGTGGAGATATAGAGTAGGCCTATAACATGATCAAAGTACAAAAAAAAGGTTATTACCGAAGTTCACTGAAAATAATAAATTTAATCTTTAAATGAGGAATGCAGAAAATAGTTTTACAAAGGTTGCACCAAACTAAATTAACAAAACTGTTTAGTGCATCTTTTCATTTGTGTTTTTTTTTTGCGTTTTTAAGTATAATAAAAACGTTTATCATGAAAACAAATATTTTATGTGAGTTATCTAGCTCTAATTTGTTTGGGGTTGACAGTAGGGCAGAAAAGCAACCAAACGTCAACCGAAAATAATTCAACACAGCCCTCTGATCAAGCAATGTTATTGTCTCATCTTTTTGATCAAGCAATTGCTAGTAATTTTTCGTAATTTTGTTGTCTGCCTTGAATTATTGAAATAAATATTTTTAAAATTAAAATTACATTAAAAAACTCGATTATTATTGCATTGTCATCAAAGATGTAACATTGTGCCCAACGTCAGCTCAATTAGCAAAGGAAAGTCTTAATATTTGAAAATCTGTGGAGCCACACATACAAACACATACATACACACAAATACATACATAAAACCTTTGATAATGTACAAGATGCACGTGTGTGGTAAAACGATAGTAGATATTTAAATTATAAAATGTTCCGGATGTAAGTAGTTTACTTTGGGTAATATATCTTAGCTTATGAGAAAATCATATTCACTAATAATTTAACAATCCACCCAACGCATCATTGAGGACTTGATAATATGCAACATTCATATCTTCAATCAACATACCAATTTTAATTTCCACTAACCTTAAAACTAAACTACTAGTTGTTAAAGCAATGAACTTGAATATCACTGTTAGAAGTGCAGTGCATTATATTGAGAGTTGTATTATTTTTTGGGTTAAAACATTTTTAGTGCATTTTTATGAATTTGTTTCAAGTGCTTTAATTTTTATTTTTACTTACAATAGAGTTGCATGACTAAAAACCATTGCGCGCCTAATGAAAATGATAACGCGCGTATAATATTTTTTCTTTGATCAATACGATGCGTATCGGTTTCATTCCAAATGTCCTAAGTTTGACAAATAAGTAAAATAATTAGCTGACCAAACTTTCACCCTTTAGCTCACTACTATATAGGCATTCAGCTCAACAAAATTACAAAAATCAATAATACATTTCCACATTACATAGGAGGAAAACATAGTCCCTTTTACACAGAATGCTTAGAAATTAAAAAAAAACAACGAAAAACTTGTTCACGAAAAATCACAAAACATCTACAAAAAGTTAGTGCAAAAACTCTCAAACCCTCTATACAACAGAATTAAATGGTGTAGGAAATACGCTCTAAAAGACACAACAGACGCCTTCAGGAACCTACACCTCAAAACCATCACACTCAAAGCCAGGGAAATAACATACAGACTCATCTACAATTCAACACCCCTAGCAAAACAACAGAAACCCTTTTGCCCACGATGCAGACAAAACACACCCGAAACCGAAACGCACATCTATTTGGAATGCCCCACCGTACAAAACATGAAAAAGACGCTAGAAACCAAAATAACAAAAAACGAGACCCCCAATATCGATATAGTTATAACTCTAAACAAAATCCCAAAACAAAGAGACAGGACGGACCTAAAGCAAAAAGCAAGGACGGTAGCTAAATATATACAGACTATATTATGGAACAGTAGAAAAAAAGCAAAACACGACAAGGTACATTTCACGGGACACGTACTAGACTTGATTTATCGTAGACGACTCGACAATGACAGCACTCAAACACATATACCATAATTAAATATTAAAACAGCACAGGTCTACATTGTTCTACAAAATTAAAAGACTTTTGTAAATACCTCCAACATGCTTTTTTTGTTTTATAACATCATCACTATGAAAAGTATACAAATTTAAAAAGCAAAAATTAACATTATTAATGAGAACAGCTTGAAGTAATACAAGTTGTTTCTGATATAAATTTGATAATAATAATTACATTTTTTAAAATGTCAGTTTGTAATGTATTATAATAGCTAGAAAAAAACATTGAGAAACAACGTAATTTCACACCTCAAAAATACGCACTTATCTGTATTTTGCGCATAAAAAACAACACCTAATTTGAACACCGTCAAAGATTTAAATAAAAAAGTAAAATGTTTTTAAAGTTTAAAAGAAACGAAATGGACACCAATGAGTTGACGAGATTCCTTCCATAATGTTGTTGACATGGAATAAAAACATGCTTTTTAGATTTAGACCGTAAAAAAAAATAAAAAAAAACTTAAGCCTAAAATTAATTTAGAAAGTTTATATTTTTAGAATAAATGCTATAAAAGTTGCAAATCCAGAGGACTTGAAAATAATTTGAGTTTAAGGATTCATTTCTATTTATTTTCACCAAGCCTAAGTTATGACCGGATGTTTCACTTTCGTAAGACAAATATTGATTGGCTGTACAGTAACTTAGTGATCGATAACTATTTGTTTACAAAACTTTGCAGATCAAGTTTTTAAATAACAATGCAATTTTAAAACCCATGACCTAGTTTTTCTATTTTTATCTTACAATGTGTGCAATAAAATTTATGGCTGCCTATCGAATAGCAGGATGCCATTGTTAATGTCGCCATTACACGTGAAAACCAAATTGTTTTTGCTTTTTTTAAATTTTTATTTAGTTACCGAAAATATTAAAAACATCAAATACATACAATCTTTAGTAAAGTCCGAAAAAAAACAGACAGGATGTTATAACCATATTAATTGTAACTACGCCGTGCATGATTTTTAAATGAACTTTTGGACCTCTCAAATTCTTAGGAGACTTTTCTCGCTGGCGTCCATTGCTTGGTGTAATTGACTGTATTAATTTTTATAAATGACAACAAGAATAGCTTATGTAAGTAGAATGTATATATGATTAATGTTTATTATACTCACCCTGAAATGTTGTATACTTTCTTCTTTGTTCTTAAGTTTTAGTATTAGAAGAGAATCCCTCTAACACTATTAAGTATGAAACAACGGGTTAACTTGTTTTGCGCCATATAGTCCTATGAGCAGCCAGCTTTACTTTTGCGTTCAGTGGGATAGAAGATAAGCCTTATGAGAACCAAAGGATAGAAGCGTACGATGCAAGTTATTTAAACCGATATCCAAGCCAGTTAGTCGGCGTTTGCCGTGTTGAGGCCTGACTGGCTAATGGGAGACACCTCCTGAGCCGGTGATATCCGTAAAGAAAAAATAAAATAAAAATTAACAGCTTCTAAAGTGGATCGAGATAGTCCTAGAATAATATTATTTGATTACTAATTTTACTATTCTGGGAAATTTTGTTGTAACTTTTGGCTCTTGCGTATCAAAAAGTTGCCAACCCCTGGGCTAGCAATGTTTCTTTCAGACTTTTTTCTCCGGGGGGGGGGGGGGGGCTATTGAAATTTTCTGGGGGGGGGGGGGGACACAATGTTAGAAGTATATATTTTCAATATAAATTATAAAAATTTCATTTCTTTCGGGGGGGGGGTATGGGCGGTAGATATTTTTCGGGGGAAAGGGGGCGAAGACCCCCCCCCCCCGAAGAGATGCCTAGAAGAAACTCTGTGGACTAGGAGAATGAGTTAGGTGTGGATTTGTTGAATTTTTTTCAGATTGCTGTTTGTGTCGTTAGGTCTATTTTATTGTGTTCGGTGCTGTTATTTTAATGAATTGAATTCTCATTGATTAAACTATGTCTCTCTTAGAACCCTTCCGAAAAAACATAAAGATTACAATTGCGCCTTATAGAAAGATAATGATGCAGTCAGCTGTTTTTTCATTTGGCTTTAATTGGTTTAAGGGGACATGCAAGTGTAGCACTATAGTATAACAAATCATTAAATCTCTGTTCCCAAGATGGTACATTTAAAAAAGATTTACCGTGGCGGAGCACGGGTATGCAGCTAGTATATATATATATATATATATATATATATATATATATATATATATATATATATATATATATATATATATATATATATATATATATATATATATGTATGTATATATATATATATATATATATATATATATGTATATATATACACCGCTTTTTGTGTGGTGGCTTTTCTGTGGGTGGCTTTTAAGGCTTTTCCATACATTTGTTTCGTATACCGACAGTAAAATATGTGAAAATATGTGTTGTGTTTTTATTTTTATTTTCTTAATTTTTCGTCAAGAATATTTTTGTAAGTTAAACTGAAAACCATTTTTATTACGTTTTACAAGGTTTACTAAACACAACTTGATGAAAACAATTTAGGTCACAATTATTAAACTTTCTACTTTTATGGGCTAAGGGCGATAACAAGAAAAAAATTAATGTGTATAAGTTCGACAAAAACTACAGGACTTTAAAAGGGTAATTGGGTAAATATTTGTTAAAGCAATTTTGTGCGCGTACAATTATTAGTTCTTTTTTTGTTTTATAAAAACACGTTTTTATTAAAATCTGATAGTCAATATAAAAAATAGCTATATAAATATTTAGAAGCAATCTAAAATGTCAAAATAAAACCCATGGATTTCTTAATTAAGTAATAAAACTTATACGATTTCAAAGAAAGTAATACATTGTATGACCTGTACCAGTTTTGTATCAATTTTTTTTTCTTTTAAGAGTAAAAAAAAAAGACAAGAAATTCAATTATTAAAGTCAGGTTGAAGTGCACCCCCTTTAAATGATGCTGAAAAGAGAAGAATTGATGCACGAACTGATCAAGAATAAGTACGATAATACCATACGAATGTCCGGGTGGCGCTAAATTGGACGCTTCAAGTAAGGAAAAAAATATAAAAAAATGGAAGGCCAAGGGCGATTTGGAGGCGCACAAGAGCAAAACAACAATCAAGAGACTACCATATTGGGGAGACTGGCTAAACAAGGAAAGAGTTGTCTCTGGTGGTCTAATGTATCAAGGAAAGTATAATGGTGATCCTTCCTGCTCCTACTAGAGTTGTCATTTCTGTGACTTTACCAATAGGAATAATCTTTCTGCGATTCTGTGAATTTACCAATAGCAATGATCTTTCTGTGGTTCTGTGACTTTACCAATAGGAATGATCTTTCTGCGGTTCTATGACTTTACCAATAGGAATGATCTTTCTGCGTTTCTGTGACTTTACCAATAGGAATGATCTTTCTGTGGTTCTATGACTTTACCAACAGGAATGATCTTTCTGCGGTTCTGTGACTTTACCAATAGGAATGATCTTTCTGTGGTTCTATGACTTTACCAATAGGAATGATCTTTCTGCGGTTCTGTGACTTTACCAATAGGAATGATCTTTCTGCGGTTCTGTGACTTTACCAATAGGAATGATCTTTCTGTGGTTCTGTGACTTTACCAATAGGAATGATCTTTCTGTGGTTCTGTGACTTTAACAATAGGAATGATCTTTCTGTGGTTCTGTGACTTTACCAATAGGAATGATCTTTCTGTGGTTCTGTGAATTTACCAATAGGAATGATCTTTCTGCGGTTCTGTGACTTTACCAATAGGAATGATCTTTCTGTGGTTCTATGACTTTACCAATAGGAATGATCTTTCTGCGGTTCTGTGACTTTACCAATAGGAATGATCTTTCTGTGGTTCTATGACTTTACCAATAGGAATGATCTTTCTGCGGTTCTGTGACTTTACCAATAGGAATGATCTTTCTGCGGTTCTGTGACTTTACCAATAGGAATGATCTTTCTGTGGTTCTGTGACTTTACCAATAGGAATGATCTTTCTGTGGTTCTGTGACTTTAACAATAGGAATGATCTTTCTGTGGTTCTGTGACTTTACCAATAGGAATGATCTTTCTGTGGTTCTGTGACTTTACCAATAGGAATGATCTTTCTGTGGTTCTGTGACTTTACCAATAGGAATGATCTTTCTGTGGTTCTGTGACTTTACCAATAGGAATGATCTTTCTGTGGTTCTATGACTTTACCAACAGGAATGATCTTTCTGCGATTCTGTGAATTTACCAATAGCAATGATCTTTCTGTGGTTCTGTGACTTTACCAATAGGAATGATCTTTCTGCGGTTCTATGACTTTACCAATAGGAATGATCTTTCTGCGTTTCTGTGACTTTACCAATAGGAATGATCTTTCTGTGGTTCTATGACTTTACCAACAGGAATGATCTTTCTGCGGTTCTGTGACTTTACCAATAGGAATGATCTTTCTGTGGTTCTATGACTTTACCAATAGGAATGATCTTTCTGCGGTTCTGTGACTTTACCAATAGGAATGATCTTTCTGCGGTTCTGTGACTTTACCAATAGGAATGATCTTTCTGTGGTTCTGTGACTTTACCAATAGGAATGATCTTTCTGTGGTTCTGTGACTTTACCAGCAGGAATAATCTTTCTAAGTTTCTGTGACTTTACCAAACCTCTCGTCTGTCTGTAGAGAGAGAGGGAAGGGAAAAAGAGAGAGAGAGAGGAAGAGAGAGAGAGTAAGAGAGAGAGAGAGAGAGGGAGGGAGAGAGAGAGAGAAAGAGAGAAAGAGAGAGCGTAGTCTAGTGCAGTTGGATTCGTGTGTTCGTGACTGACGATTAGCCTAGCTGGAGAGAAAAATATCACAGTGAAAGTATATCTATACGTATAAGTTGTATGCATAAAAGTAAGTAAAGTTCCGTTTCGAACTTGACGGTCCACGGGGCAAGCGAAGTAGTGTTGAGCTGTTTCGGTGACGTCGGCATATGAAGGAATAATTTCACCAGCACTACGCTCAGCCGCCTTTACTTTCTCTAACTTCAGCTAGGTACCCATCAGGGCTGGGTGGACTCAGGTAACCCGAATACGAACTCGAGACTTTCTTTCTTGTTAGAAGTCGTATACTCTACTATTAGACTACTCCTTCCCATATTATATGTGTAAGCACATACACATTACTTACACACATATATTGGGAACTGTGTGATATTTTATCTTAATCAAGCAATTTTCACAAAGAAAATACGTACGTGAAAAGGAAATCAATGCCTTTAAAAATGTTAACATTGTGATCAGGTTTACGAATCTTGTTTTAAAATTACAATGTACTATCTACATAATGGTATCTGAGATTGGCGTGAATATTTCAATAGCTCCAACGTCTTGTCATGTAAATAGCAGGTTTTTTTTTTAAAAAAAAAACTCAATAAATAAATAAATGGCTAATATTAATAGCGCTAGACATAATGTAAAAGGTAATGAAGGACACAATTTTAAAATACAGATTCGGATTTTTGAAAATGCGTATGCCAGAGGCGTAGCCAAGGGGGTGGGTGGGTACATATATCCAGTGGCGTAGCGAGGTCGGGTGTCACCCGGTGCGGCACTTAATGGTGTCACCCCCCCAGAGGCGTTGCGACCCTTCCCGGGGACAAACTTTCAAGTTTTCAATTTGCACCCCCCCTCAAGTTTTTCTCTATATATTTTGCTATTTTTTGCCTTGGTGTCACCCCCCAAAATGGTGTCACCCGGTGCGGTCCGCACCCCCCGCCCCCCCCCCTCGCTACGCCCCTGCATATATCCCCGGTCACCGACACTAGGGGCGCCAAAATGACTTGAAAAAAAATTAGAAGCTCAATTTAGCTGCATTAGTTTTGAATTATAAACAAAAAAAATATATGGCGGGGGGGGGGGGCAAATTGAACGTTTGTCCCCGGGCGCCGAGAGGGGTCACTACGCCTCTGGTGTGTGTGGTCAGTACAGTGACCACGTGACGGTTGACAGGTATCCGTTAGAACAGGTCGGATTTTGGAATATCCAACAGAAAGTGCGAGGATGAGGAAGCTCCAAACAAATCCATCTTCACAGTCCAATGCTCGGCTTTTGTAGATTTTGTCCAATACAGTTTAGACTTCGACGCTGGAGTAGTGAGAGTCACCACAGGAGTCAGATAACAGGTCTAGCATTAAGATAACAGGTCCAGCATTCAGATAACAGGTCTAGCATTCAGATAACAGGTCTAGCATTAAGATAACAGGTCTAGCATTAAGAAAACAGGTCCAGCATTCAGATAACAGGTCTAGCATTCAGATAACAGGTCTAGCATTAAGATAACAGGTCCAGCATTCAGATAACAGGTCTAGCATTCAGATAACAGGTCTAGCATTAAGATAACAGGTCTAGCATTCAGATAACAGGTCTAGCATTCAGATAACAGGTCTAGCATTAAGATAACAGGTCTAGCATTCAGATAACAGGTCTAGCATTCAGATAACAGGTCTAGCATTCAGGTAACAGGTCCAGCATTCAGGTAACAGGTCTAGCATTCAGATAACAGGTCTAGCATTCAGATAACAGGTCTATCATTAAGATAACAGGTCTAGCATTCAGATAACAGGTCTAGCATTCAGATAACAGGTCTAGCATTAAGATAACAGGTCTAGCATTCAGATAACAGGTCTAGCATTCAGATAACAGGTCTAGCATATATATAACAGGTCTAGCATTTAGGTAACAGGTCTATCATTCAGATAACAGGTCTAGCATTCAGGTAACAGGTCTAGCATTCATATAACAGGTCTAGCATTCAGGTAACAGGGCTAGCATTCAGGTAACAGGTCTAGCATTCAGATAACAGGTCTAGCATTCAGATAACAGGTCTATCATTCAGATAACAGGTCTAGCATTCAGATAACAGGTCTAGCATTGAGATAACAGGTTTAGCATTCAGATAACAGGTCTAGCATTCAGGTAACAGGTCTAACACTCAGATAACAGGTCTATCATTCAGATAACAGGTCTAGCATTCAGATAACAGGTCTAGCATTCAGATAACAGGTCTAGCATTAAGATAACAGGTCTAGCATTCAGATAACAGGTCTAGCATTCAGATAACAGGTCTAGCATTCAGATAACAGGTCTAGCATTCAGATAACAGGTCTAGCATTCAGATAACAGGTCTAGCATTCAGGTAACAGGTCTAGCACTCAGATAACAGGTCTAGCATTCAGATAACAGGTTTGGCATTCAGATAACAGGTCTAGCATTCAGATAACAGGTCTAGCATTCTGATAACAGGTCTAGCATTCAGATAACAGGTCTAGCATTCAGATAACAGGTCTAGCATTCAGATAACAGGTCTAGCATTCAGATAACAGGTCTAGCATTCAGATAACAGGTCTAGCATTCAGATAACAGGTCTAGCATTCAGATAACAGGTCTAGCATTCTGATAACAGGTCTAGCATTAAGATAACAGGTCTAGCATTCAGATAACAGGTCTAGCATTCAGATAACAGGTCTAGCATTCAGATAACAGGTCTAGCATTCAGATAACAGGTCTAGCATTCAGATAACAGGTCTAGCATTCAGGTAACAGGTCTAGCACTCAGATAACAGGTCTAGCATTCAGATAACAGGTCTAGCATTCAGATAACAGGTCTAGCATTAACAGGTCTAGCATTCAGATAACAGGTCTAGCATTCACATAATAGGTCCAGCATTCAGATAACAGGTCTAGCATAGATAACAGGTCTAGCATTCAGATAACAGGTCTAGCATTCAGATAACAGGTCTAGCATTAACAGGTCTAGCATTCAGATAACAGGTCTAGCATTCACATAATAGGTCCAGCATTCAGATAACAGGTCTAGCATAGATAACAGGTCTAGCATTCAGATAACAGGTCTAGCATTCAGATAACAGGTCTAGCATTCTGATAACAGGTCTAGCATTCAGATAACAGGTCTAGCATTCAGATAACAGGTCTAGCATTCAGATAACAGGTCTAGCATTCAGATAACAGGTCTAGCATTCAGATAACAGGTCTAGCATTCAGATAACAGGTCTAGCATTCAGATAACAGGTCTAGCATTCAGATAACAGGTCTAGCTTTCAGATAACAGGTCTAGCATTCAGATAACAGGTCTAGCGTTCAGATAACAGGTCTAGCATTCAGACTCCGATTGTGATAGGGCTCGATCTCTCTCGCTTTAAACTTCGAAATCTTGTTAATCTGGGTAATATATACATTTTTTAACTAAATTAATTTTGTGAACATAATTCACATTAATAACACAAAAAAAAAATTGAAACAGCAACAAACGAATAACTAAAAATATGGCGGCTTTCTGTTTCTAGGTATCGCTTCAAGATTTTAAAATGCAACAGCTTTAAAGATTCTACTAGTAATAGAATCAACTTCTAGGCTATTTCTAATATTATTAATATTGTAACTACATTTTGGACAGCGTGTTACGGATTCAAATTAACAATAACAAACTGCAAGCCCCTTTAAAACAAAGCAGTTTAACGTAGGCTATATTCAAGCTAGCCTACATCTTGTAGTTTATCATTATCATTGTTTATAATTTTTAATTACAATGAAGAAAGTAACTTTTCTAATCCATTTTTTTAATCGATTTAATAAAAAAAAATTAGTTTGAAAAAAACCAGCTGGCAAGTACGAGAACGAGAAGGTGGTGACCTACTTACAAGCCCTATTTAAACCAGACATGTTGAATATATTTACAAGGCTGTTTTTGTTTTGTTTACTTACTTGCTCTTTGATCAACCCCATAGCGCTGATGTAAAAGATACGAGCCTAGCATGTATATGAAATCAGAGGCGTAGCGAGGGGGTGGGGGCGGCGGGGGGGGGGACACATGACCCCGGGCGCCGACCTTAGGGGTGCCAAAATGGGTTGGAAAAATAAATTTAAAGGTTGAGAGGGGGTGCAAATCGAAACCTTGAGGGGGAAGGGTGCAAATCGAAAGTTTGTCCACGGGCGCCGAGAAGGGTCGATACGCCTCTGTTTGAAATAAACCAAGTCGTTCTGTTATTAATGACACATAGTTCACACCGATCGTATCAACAATAGCAGGTTTGTGTTTTAAAACCAAAAACACAATGCCATTTATCAAAGACAGTGATTGGACGACATGGTCGAACGGTAGAGCGTTCGACTGATAAACGGAAAGTATCGAGTTCAAATCCCGTACTCAAGTCCGTATGACGTCCCGAGTCCACTAAGATCTGATGGGGACATGACTCACGGTTGTAAAGGCAACTGGGCATAGTGCTGTCCACAATGACTCTTCATATGCTGAAGTCGATGAAACAGGTGAATGCTTCTTTCTGTTTCAGGGATCGTAAGTTTGAAAGGGTACTTTATCTTTAAAGACTGCGAGATTAATGCGAGCCCAACAACCCGTACTCAGAAGAACATTTCATTTCAGAAAAATTCTCTTTACTGACTCGTTTAAGTTTAATAACGTCTTGACAATTCTCATTAGATATTAAAATCCTTCTTAAAATAACGACAGTTAAAATATCCTAAGTTGTAGGTAAAATCTAAACATACAAATAAAAATGTTAAAAATTATATTGAACATCATTAGCTTTATTTATTCTAGATTCTAGATGAAGAACCTCAGGGTGCAGTCAGATTTATATTCCTCCCGCAGGTCAAAGTTCAAGGTCAAAATAAACATCCAGTGGTCTTCTAATATTTTGAGATAAAATACTTTAAAATATTGGATGTTTTGAAAAATATTTTCTGTAAGCCATTGTTTTACGGCGGTAGGATAATTATGTATGTTCACAAAAAGCGAAATCTGAATAGCTAGTAAATAACCCACTGTACGTGAAGGGTTAATGCAGCATGTTCTAACAACAGTATTGACCGGCCGGGCCAGTCCACAAAGGGTTAAATAGGTTCCTATGAAGAGGCTATTGTCTAATCAGTGAGCTTGATGCTTAGGTCACGATGGAAGAGATTCGGCTTCGATAAATTATGAACGCTCTTCTGTATGTCTTGAACTCGACAAATGTTGTAAGCAGCCAACGGAATGTTGTAAGCAGCTAATTATACAAGTTAGAGTGTTGTTCTTAGTTCATTATTTAAACCTTAGCTGAAAACTCATACAACCACAAACACAAATTAAACACAAACAAAACACAAGTTAACACAAACGAAACACAAACTAACCACAAACTAACCACAAACTAAACAGAAACTAAACAGAAACTAAACAGAAACTAAACAGAAACTAAACAGAAACTACACAGAAACTAAACAGAAACTAAACAGAAACTAAACGGAAACTAAACACAAGCTAACTACAAACTAACTACAAACTAACACAAAATAAACACACAATAAACACAAAATAAACACAAAGTAAATACACAAAAAATAAAAATAAACATAAAATAAGCTAGATCAGTCAGACCTGAACAGAGACCTATACAAAGGACTAATTAAAACAGACACTTTGACAATGGCATATATATATATATATATATATATATATATATATATATATATATATATATATATATATATATATATATATATATATATATATATATATATATCCCTGTTTTTGCGCTTGGAATTGTGTACATTGTTTAAATATAAATTCAGATTTATCTAAAATGTCGACTGGGTAAAAGAAAATATGTAAGAGATAACATGAGCAACCAAACGTGTGTCACGTGGACAGTCATAGCCATTAAGTACAGTCTGACCAGTCAGCTGACCTAACTAGAGAAAATCAGGGGGGGGGGGGTGGTTATAAGAATGGATGTAGGTAGTGTGGCGTCTTAGGCAAGATGGCGGTACACTAGCACTAACGTTACAGCAGGCATTGTTTAAATATTACGGATAAGCAGATACAGACCTACAGAGACAGATAATGTATTCATGCACTCAGCAAACCAACCTTCAGCTATCGTTTCTACCATCAGATCACGCACCGGGGCCGTATTTTAAAAAATCAAGCAAGTGAAAATAATCTATACTTCATCAAAGAGAAATGGTTATGTTAAAAAAATTATATTTTAAATAATTTTTTAGGCAGAACGCAAAAAAAATAATTATTTGTGTAGTTGAGATTGTGTAATGTATGCTGAAAAGTTTTCCATTGTTACCTGCCGACGGTGGATTATTTTTTTTTGTTGTTAATTTTAAATTCGCTATTTTTTTAAAAATTAGTCTTACAGGCAGTTTTTCTTTCAGATTTTTTTTCTCAGGGGGTTGGGTTGGGGGGGGGGGTACTTGAAGATGGATCTGGACGGGTGATGGGCAGTAATGAGAGTATATATTTCCTATATAAATTCTATTCCGGTGAAGTGGGGCGGGGGGGGGGGGGCGTTATACGTGCTGGGGGAGGGAGGTACAGCGATCCTCTCCCCCGAATATGCCTGAAAGAAACACTGCCTACAGGTATTGATCCCGGTGGGTGTAGGACAAAAGGCCGACAAGACATAAGGCCGACACAGACAAAAGGCCGACATGGACAAAAGGCCGACATGGACAAAAGGCCGACAGCCAAAAGGCCGACAGTATATAAGGCCGACAAGACATAAGGCCGACAGACCATAAGGCCGACAGACCATAAGGCCGACAAACCATAAGGCCGACAAGCATAAAAAATACTAATATCGCAAAATATGTGTTTTTGCAAAGCTCCTACCTTGACAACCATCGAAATAAGGCATTAAAAAAGGTGAAACGTTCAAGAGAAGAGACGGTGCTAGTTGCTATCCTTATAAGGTGAACCATCGAGTCCAGCGACTGAAGATTACGGGAGTGTCTTAAACACAAAGGATCAACACCTAAACATTGCAAAATGCTGTCACTGCTGTCTTTCATAGCTCCTTCTATATAATCGAGGTGAAATAATCATCAAAGAACCAAGTCAAAAGCCGCCGGCATCATCGCCCACATGCAACAAGGTGGAACGCCAAGAGACAATGCTAGTTGCGATCCTTATAAGACGAACAATGAGGTCCATGCGACTGGAGATGACGGAAGTGTACAAAGAATAAACAGATGGGTGGCGTTACGACCGTATTTTGCAAAGAAATCAAAGAAACCGAAAGAAGTAGAACAATCGCCTGCCTTTACTAGACTACATGTTAAATACAGACACAACTTGAATTATATTTTAGTTTCGTCCATTGCTAATTGCGTGAAAAAAAGTGTATATTATATTCGTTGAATTCATTAATTGTGTTGTGATTGTGATACAAGTGTGCCGTAATTGGTACGTTATTTTTGTTTTTTGTGTAAACTTACCCCTGTTATTTCCCTATATATGGAGCAATATATCGGCAACAAATAATTGGTTATATCGTGTGTTTTATTTTATCATTTTGTATGTACCTAAGAATATTTATTAGAAACTTAAAACGTCGTATATAATTACATATTTTAGATTTTAAACATGTAGTTTGTTATTTATAAAACGTGTCGGCCTTTTGTCTTGTCTGCCCTTTGTCTTGTCGGCCTTTTGTCCATGTCGGCCTTTTGTCCGTGTCGGCCTTTTGTCTTGTCGGCCTTTTGTCCATGTCGGCCTTTTGGATGTCGGCCTTTTGTCTTGTCTGCCTTTTGTCTTGTCGGCCTTTTGTCCATGTCGGCCTTTTGTCCGTGTCGGCCTTTGTCTGGATCCCGATGCTGAAACAACCGGTAAGGGGCCGGTAAAAAAAGCTATTTATTTATAACAACTCAAAATTTGCATGGATTATTAATAATGTTGTAATACTATGTAGATGGGGTACGGGTGGTAAAGACCTTATTTTATAACACCGCCAATTATTTAAATTTTTTTCCTTTTTATTTCCGAAACTTGTTATTCAGAATGATTGTTAGACACTAGACGTCGATAAGTAAAGTTCCCTTTTGAAACCTGACGGTTTGTAGGGCAAGTGAAGTAGAGTTCACTTGTTTCTGTGACCTCGGCAAATGAAGAGATAGTGTGGTCAGCACTATGCCCAGCCGCCTTTACTTTCCCTAACGTGAGATAGGTACCCATCAGAGTTGGGTGGACTCAGGGACGGTCTACTGACTTGAATCCGGATTCGAACTCGAGTCACACGGGTTAGCAGTCCAGCTCTCTACCGCTAGACCACTTCGTCCGAAACTTGATATTCAGAATGATTGTTAGACACTATAGACGAGGAGATATTAATACTTTAAAAAATATACAAGGGTTTCTTATGAAAACGAATCCAGAAGTTTTCTAAACGATTATGTCATTTACATAATTAATTTTGAACAATCAATGAATTATAAAATAAATAACGAACATAACACACTATGAAGTGAAATAGTGATTATTTATATTTAAATTTGTTTATTAGAAAGTAATATTATTTAAGTTACACCGAAAAGAAAAGACTTTCCAACGATTCAGAAAAAAATTACTTTAAGCCTCGTATTAT
Organism: Physella acuta; assembly: GCF_028476545.2. Lineage (NCBI taxonomy): Eukaryota > Metazoa > Mollusca > Gastropoda > Physidae > Physella > Physella acuta. The sequence goes on along the minus strand of NW_026732174.1, from coordinate 134,034 downwards.
ATATCTTTTTCAAAATATTGAAATTAATTAAATTATTCTTATTTGAATTAATGTATATCTAGGTAGCAAATTATATAGGCTATACCAAGCACATTAGCCTAAAATCGGTAGAGTTTAAGCGTATGAGCGCAAATTTATGGTGTGTATGTTTGGAGATATTACAAAATTTAAATAGGCAAAATTTAGTAAAGTACAAAATTTGAAATATTTTGATGCACAATTTATGAAATAATTATGTTTAATGTTTAAATTTCTTTTTTAATTCAAACAGATTAGTAAAAGAATAAGTATATATATATATATATATATATATATATATATATATATATATATATATATATATATATATATATATATATATATATATATGCAACTGTAACATTTAAGGAATGTGTTTTAAACTTATATTTTGAATACAAAGAGAATAATAGTAGCATATACGTTTAAGACTGATTAAATCAAGCGATTTTAAAAGGTTTGTGTATCGAATTATTTACCTGTGGGGAAAATATTTTATGGAAAATGGGTAAAAAATCGATCTGCGTCAAAACCTATTCCTATCAACATCATGAAACGAGTCAAAGTTTATGGGTCTTTTATAGAAGGTCAGTATCAGTAGAATTATCTGCATTAAAATTCCACAAAAAAGCTATTACAATAAAAAATTACTTTCTTGCTGATCTTTAATCCACCAACGAAAACTTTAATATCATACATACAAAAATCCGTATTGTGTTTTTAAATACAATTTTGCTCGCACCAACGTGGGTTAATGACTGTAGAATAAAGATAACCCCCACCACAGGAACATTAATATTACATTTTACCAAAACTATCAATCTCATTTAGAAATTTAATATTTGTTTTTGTTGACCGTTGGATTTTTAAGTGAACGGAAAGATACGCAACGGAAAAATACGCAATGGAAAATTGCTCACAAAAATGTGCGCAAGATCATTTTTTTTTAAATCGAGCATTCATAGGAATTAACAAAGAGTGACTACATGTACATTGTAGCTTAATTAAACACTTTTCCACGAAATATAACTAAATTAAATTGTATTATAATAATTTGTATGTATTTGCGCTTTTTTCTTTTTGCGATTTTTTTTGGAATTTGATATCTATCCCCCCCCTCCCCCCTATTCTCAATTTTAGTGATTTCTGCGGCACCAAAGTTCCACCACTGCGTCAACCTATCGGTCTGATTTTCATCTCGCTGAAGCTCACACCGTCATACTGCCCCGTTAGATCGAACCAAACAAGGTTTGCACCGTAAACTTTGCTTCCCCATTCGCCATTGAGGTTTACATTGTGGCAGTTCTTGTACCACCATCCCCCAAGGAACACCTTGGCGCAGTTTCTTGTGCTGTCGATATCATTGTCCCTGTCGTATGTGCTGAACTTCTGATTGTTGTTAGTCTTCGTCAGGGAATTTGTAACGTTTCCAATGAAACTGCCCAATGACAGTTTGTAGCTTTCCGCCTCAGAAAATAACAAGAATGAAGAATACAACGCGTAGTAGCTCTTTCCTTTGTATTCCATATCAATTCGCAATTCATGGAAAGAATATGAACTCATGCAGTAAATATTTTCATTACCCAGGTAAAAATTACCCAAACCGTAGTCCCCAAACCCATTTCTGTATTCCGTCCAGTTCCGGTAAAAATCGACGGCTCCGGAAATGCGGCGTTGAAAAATCGTCCACCCTCCGCCGTCTGTCTGTGTGTCACACATGACCACCAGTCCTGACGTCAGCTTGACCAGTTGTCTTGGCTGTGTTGTGTCCGTGACGTCTTTACATGACCTGTACAATTTGTTGAGGTCCAAGGTTGGGTTGCTGCCTACCTCTATAAACACTTACAGACACATAAGAAAAAAATTAAGTGTATTTTTTAAAGTAATTAATTAAAGCCATGCTTTAAAATAAAATAGCATATAAAAACAAGAAGATATTACAATGAAAAAAAAACAGTTTATTATTTTAACTATACTAAATTTTCCATAATTCTTGTTATAATGTTACTATAAACTCATAGAAGGAGATGAATAGTTGGAACTATTTTTAATGATTTAAAATAAATCATTTTAAGGCCGTATGAAGTTATTTAATGTCCTCTACAACAGGATATAGAGTAAATGTCAAATGTCAAATCTCATGTCCCCTACCTAGACAAGATGATATATCGCAGGATGACAGGCGACCCCTCTCCAACGGAACAATCACCTCAGTCACGTTACAAAATTTTCACAGCGAAAACTTCCGCATTGATTCGCCAAACTGAGTTGGGTAGTTGGCGGTGTCCACTGAGGTAGGGGGTATAGCCCAGGTTGCTAGAAGAACATTATATATACGTATATATATATATATATATATATATATATATATATATATATATATATATATATATATATATATGTGTGTATATGTATATGTATATATAATGCTTATATATATATATATGTATATATATATATGTGTATATATATATTTATATATATATATATATATATATATATATATATATATATATATATATATATATATATATATATATATATATATACATATATATATATATATTATATATATATATATACATATATATAGGCAAATATTCATGTTTATGTATATAGCTATATGTATCTATGTATAGATCTATATCTATTAGCCTATGTATATATATATATATATATATATATATAGGCCTATATATATATATATATATATATAAATATTTATATATATATATATATGTATATATATATATATATATATATATATATATATATATATATATATATATATATATATATATATATATATATATATATATATATATATATGTGTGTGTGTGTGTGTGTGTGTGTGTGTGTGTGTTTATAAAGTGGAAAACGCAGCTTGTGTAAGAATTTTTTATACTGACTAAACAAAGAATTTTTTTTTGTTCTCATAATTGTGTTAGTAAGTTAAAATGCGTCCATGCTTTAGCAAAATAAAAATAGTATCCGCATTTGTTTATGTTAAAAATACTTTTACATTACATAAATTAAGTTATTTAAAAGATTAAAAAAGATTTTAAAAACCATTAAACATAAAAAAATAACATAGTGTTCTTGTTTTGACATTTTGTTTTAAAAAATATGATTTATCAAATGCTGTAAAAAAAAGTTAATAAAAAGTCTAGTGACAATTTAAGCGCAATTTCCTTATGTTATCCATAACAATTTTTTTGTGACCGAACGAAAGGATATTTTTAAAAACTTTCTTCGGCAATATTGTTCTAAATTATGGCAGGAATCGATTGGTAAATGTTTCAAGTCGCTAAGTAGTCTGGTTGCCGAGATATGGGCCAACAACTGCATTTTTTCGAGTTTTTTTGGCTTTTCCGGGAAATCCAGGAAAGTATTCCGGGAATTTTTTCGGCCCACAATCATCATCGGAACTTGCTTAACATATTTGCTTTTGGAACTAGTCCTCGATATTGCTTCGTTGAGGAGGAGATACGACTTAAACCTGCGGACACACATCCATCCAGAAATAACGAATTAATAATCGCAATTGTCAGTATGGAAATTGCGCTAAAAATTACATTACCCAAGGTAGACAAACACTCTAACTAAAGTCGCATAAACAATCTGTCTGATGTGTTGCAAACATACCTAGCATGCACAGTTGGACAGACTCGTCAAAGATAAAGCTGAAGCATTCGTCTCTCAGAAGTCCGCAATACGCGGCACAGCTTAGCATTGTTGACGAAGTGTATTCTTCGCCTATAGGCACCAAGAAGTACTCGCCGGCCGACATCAATTGGAAGTCGAAGTCTCTGAACTCACATAGTAGAGATGTTACTGTTGTGTAAAAAGGGACAGACATTTTTACAGTAGGATAAGACATGAGAGAGATGTTACTGTTGGGTAAAAAGGGACAGACATTTTTACAGTAGAATAAGACATGAGACAGATGTTACTGTTGGGTATGAAGGGACAGACATTTTATTATAGAATATGACAGACATTTTACTGTAGGATAAGACAACATCATAGACATGTTACTGTAGGATAAGTTAAGATAGACATGTTACTGTAGGATAAGAAAAAAATTAAATAAAAATTATAATATTATTATATAATAAATTGAATGTATGTTAGCGGGAAATTTAAAAGAATGATATTTCATCAAATTGTACATTACCTAGAAGCGTTTGTACGCACAGCATAAAACTCCCAGTGCAACCCATTCAGTCTCTGCTCTGAGAACTGATTGGCTTACCACACTCGTAACGAAATCACAGCCGAGTTCAAACGAATAATTACAAGGGATATTATCAGTGTGGGCGAGACTAGTCTGACAATGCTACCGGTGAACCCGGTCGTTTTGCTTGATTTATATTTGGAGAGAGACGCTAAGCACACTTCGGATTACAGTTTCTTGTTTAGTAGCTGGTGCAGAGGCGTAGCGAGGGAGGGGGGACATATGTCCCCGGGCGCCGACCTTAGGGGGGGGGGGGGCGCCAAATTGAAAGTTTGAGAGGGGGGTGCAAATGAAAAGTTCGGGGGGGGGGTGCAAATCGAAAGTTTGAGGGGGGGGGGGGTGCAAATCGAAAGTTTGTCCCCGGCCGCCGGGAAGGGTCGATACGCCTCTGAGCTGGTGTAGCGATATTAGCAATACGTCATAGAGTGGTGTTAAAAAAATGCCGGTATCGCTGAGAGTAAGCAGTTGTGAAACCGCAGTGTTGCTGAGATGCCAGTTGATGTTGGGGGTGGGGGCGGGGGTTGTGGTAGTTAAAAAGTAGGAACCGTGAAATGTGTCTAGAAATACAATTTAAAATACCTTTCTTCTTATTTAAAAAAAATGTTTAAAATATATTCTTGTAAAACAGCTTTGCCTTTATTGTGAACTCTTAAAAAAAAACAACAAAAAAACAACAACAAAAAAAAAAAAACCAACAACAATAACAATTGTGAGTAGAGCTATTATATCTCTCTTTAAAATATCCATAACCCACAAAACCTCCATATAAAACATAAAAAATTTATAGCAGGAACCAACGCAGAAGTTTTTACAAGCTTTTATTTAACTCACTTCCTCTGTCTGTCGTCAGTCTAGACGGAAACGCAGGAGTGAAAATTCGGACAGTTCTACTTGACAGATACGATTCACAGTTGGCACGTGGGTCAAGACATGAAGACAATGCAATCTGAAACTAAATTTGACTTAATCGGATGCCTAATTAATTTTTTATTAATTAATTAAAATTTGGACCGAATAAGTAGGCATGTCTAGCCAACCACACCACACGCGTCATCACCTTCAATAGCTGCGCCATCACGTAATGGCTGCGTTCAAAAACCATTGCGCGCCTACTGAACATGATGTTCAGTAGGCGCGCAATGGTTTTTAGTCATGTAACTCTATTGTAAATAAAACATGTAAAGTACTGAAAAAAAATTCATAAAAAACGTTTTAATAACAAGCTTTTATGTAATGATGCACCAAAAAGTAGAAAATAAATTATAGACTACTATTTAAATAACTATAAAGAAAAGCGTGGGTGTCTTCCTTAACATTAGTAAAGGTATCCAATAGATACTAAAGTGACCCACGCTTTTCTTTATAGTTATTTAAATAGTAGTCTATAATTTATTTTCTACTTTTTGGTGCATCATTACATAAAAGCTTGTTATTAAAACGTTTTTTATGAATTTTTTTTTTAAACGTTTCATTACGCTTGTTGGGTGTTTATATCGTCTAATAGCAGGAAAAAAAAAGACGTTAACATTTTTTCGTAAAAACGCTATATCGTTAATAAAATACTAGATTTTATTCAATGACGATTTTGTTTTGGTTTTATTCGCGAAAGACCAAATCTGCTGAAGTGTTTACTTCGAGAAATTAATTCAACACAGACTGAGATAACTTTATGCTGTGCATTGCTTGCATGTGGGTGGGGTTACATAATCAAAAGACAACTGAACATGAACTGCATCCGAAAATGTTAGATCTGCTTCAAAATGACACATTATACCAAGTAAGTGAAGAAGGCAAAGAAAAAAATAATGACGAAGGCAATGTTAATGCTGCTTTTGCACCCCCCCCCCACCAAAACAACCACCCACCCATCCCTCCACACACTTACCCCAAACCCCAAACCCTCACCCCAACCCCACCTACCCCCCACACATGCACGCACGCACAAGCGCACACACACGCACGCATGCACGCACATATAAGCCAGTTGATAAAAAAAGTTCACAAGAAGAGCTTTTATTCAATGTAAGGGATCAAAGAAAATATCTGCATTTCTGCATGCATATGAATATTACATGTTATTAACAAACAAAAATCATTACGACTTGTTGAACTATGTATCGACAGTCTGAACGGAGATCATTCACACTGTGTTGGCTTGCCATTGAAATACACGTTGTTTTTTTTGGAAGCGATTTTCGGTTTAACTGGCTGTTAACACTGTCACAGCTTTTGATGATTTGTGAAGAACCGGGGGATTAAACGAATTTTTTTAGGGTAGGCGTGGTCGAGTCGGTAAAGCTCATGGTTGCTAATCCGAAAAAGTCTCGAGTTCGAACACTCGGGCAGATGAGGCTTGCTAGCTGGGGACATCTACTCTTCTAGGAGAGACAACTCCAAAATCAAACAACTGCTGCCTTGTAGTTTGTTCTTGGTCGGACAAAGGCTATGGAAGCAAATCCAAAAAGAAAAACAGGCTGAAATCGGAGTCAATGGCCTACATAGCGCATAACCAGTTGACACGTATACTTAATTGTTTAGGAAGGGATTCTTTCCAACACTAAAATTAAGAAAGAAGAAGAAGAAACGAACTTTTCAAATAAAACACGACTATACACCTTTTATTGAAACACCCAATGAAGTTGAATATACATAACCATATACTACATTTTATACATTAAGCTGACCACACTAAACATTTTATACATAGGTCTGACCAGACTATATTTAACATTGTACATTTAGCTGACCATATTACATATTTTATACATATGGCTTACCAATTAAAAGCTTAATACACATAACTTACTATATTAAACATTTTATATTTGTAGTTGAGCTTATTAAAAAATAACTATTTTTAACCGTTGTGTTTTAAAAAAAAAGAAAGTTAAATTAATACTAATGCAAGTATAGACGCAAAAGACAAAATACAGCTTATTTATTAGCTAGACCAGTAGTTCTTAACTAGGGTTCGATCAAACCCCAGGGGTTCGGTGAGTTATTCTCAAGGGTTCGGTAGAGGTCAAGACACACCCGAATCATATGATTCGCAATCATATTTATCATTGCGGACGATAGAATGATTAAGAATTGTTCGTTTCATGCGCATATGAAACTGACGGGGTTCGGTACCTCCAAAAAGGTTAAGAACTAGCGAACTAGACACTGCGGCAGGACACAAACATCTGCTTTAATGTAAAGGTTGTTAGCAAGACCCCCAAGACAACCTCATCAATTCCATTCCAATTTTTAATTAAAACAGTTGCTTTAAGCCAGTAACTACAACTTAAAAAAAATCAATCTTAGATATAAAGCTTTAAACGTCATCAAGTCAATACGTAGGCCAACTTTGATCTATTTTCTGTTGGCGTTGTACCATAACAAAGGCGTCCAAGCTAAATGTACTCCACAACAATGTCCACGCAGAGGCGTAGCGAAGGGGATGGATGCGGATTACACCGGGTGACACCATTTAGGGGGGGGGGTGACACCAAGGCAAAATATTGCAAAATGTACAGAAGAAAAATGGTTTTTTTTTGCCAGTTCCATTAATGATTAATAAAAGTTAAATTGTCTTTTAAGTACAAATTAACAATAATTACAAGGTGGTGGGGGGTGACACCATGACGTAAACGTGATAACTATAAAGAAAACTATGCTACACACACACACACAAACACACACACACATTTTTATATATATATATATATATATATATATATATATATATATATATATATATATATATATATATATATATATATATATATATATATATATAAACTTTTTTATGGGGGGGGGGGGTGACACCACAAAATTGCGCACCGGGTGACACCCGAACTAGTGACGCCACTGTGTCCACGCTTCTTGAAATTAAGATTTGAAAATAAAAAAATTAGAACGGGGGGTGGGGAGTGGGGGGGTGGTACTTTAAACAAAATCTCACACCTGTGGTAGGATATACTACGTGACGCAGTGTGTTAAGCGCTGAAACAGATATATCAGCACGACTTACAGATCTAGAACTTTTGTTGTTAATCCGTGCAAGAATGTACTTACAAACAGAGAAAACATGAAACTTTAGCAGTACTTTTAAATTACCTACACAAAAAACGTTAAGAGAAATGAAATAATAAAAAAATACGAACATGGAGTACATAAAAACATGTTTTGAGGTTTTTTGGTCCTGAGTTGTTTTCTTCTGAGTTGATTTGTTTGAAATATTTTGTTCGAGATATTTTGTTCTAAGATAATTTGTCCTGAGATACTTTGTCTTGATATATTTTTTTCATGAGATAATTTTGACGGAGATAATTTTGACGAAGATAATTTGTTTTTAAATATTTTGTCCACATATAATTTTTCTCTGTGATCATATGGCCTATGCAGGGGCGGAATAACCATACCGCGAGGGATGGTGGTGGGGTGACAGGCCGTCTAGGGGGGCCAAAATCCGACTAAAAATAACCAAATATATTTTACTCAGTTTTATAAACTAGTGGTTTTGTAAAAAAAAAAGACACTGATCTACTGACACTGTGATTTTTCTACAGTAGATACCACACAGTGTTGCATAGATGAAAAAAAAACAACAAAAACAAAACTACATGTGCTGTTGTGTGAAAGATTCGCAAAGCTTCAAACCTCTTCCATGAATTATCACTCCTCTTTAAACAATCTAATAAGGGTGCCAAAAATGCTCATTTTAATATAAGATTTACTAAAGCATGACATATTAACAACAAGGAATGTATTTAAAACTATTTTATTATAAATGCAAAAAAAAATCCCATAAGATTAAAACGGACTCGGGAAAACATAACACATATCGAACCGCCGTGTTTAAATACTTTTACCGGAGTGGCAGATAATGAAATTACTCTTTTCGCAGTTATCCGCTGGTAAATATGAGACAGAGGATAAACAAATTATTAAAATTATTAAAACGCGATTATATAATGCTCGAAATGTGTTGGAATATATGTTTGTTTGCTTTGTTATCGCGCGATAGACATAAGTTGCAGTGAAATAGGTTAAAGTACAAAATTAGGAAATGTTTTCAATAACTGATTTAGAATTAATTTGTGAGACGGTCTACTAAAACATATTATATATATATATATATATATATATATATATATATATATATATATATATATATATATATATATATATATATATATATATATATATATATATATATATATATATATATATATTGGAGGGGGGGGGGCTAAATAATTTTTTTGCTTTCGTGTGTGTGTTGGGGGGGGAGGGGTTCTAGTTCCGCCACTGGTCTTTTTGCCGCCGAACTACTCCAGAGTTCAAACAAAATTTCCTTTCGTAATTTCTAACTTCATTCTGCTTAAGATGCTTATAAAATAAGTACAAATTATTCTTTAGAAATAGAGATCTGGTGGGTTGATGAAGTAGAGTTCATGTTTCTTGACTTCGCCATATGAGAGGATAGTGTGGTCAGCACTATGCCAGTCGCCTATACATTCCCTAAAGGGATTTCGGTACACATCAGTGTGGGGAGGACTCAGGGACTTGAACGCTGTTACATTACTGTGTTTGTCAACGCTGTTACATTACTGTGTTTGTTAACGCTGTTATATTACTGTGTTTGTTAACGCTGTTATATTACTGTGTTTGTCAACGTTGTTACATTACTGTGTTTGTCAACGCTGTTACATTACTGTGTTTGTCAACGTTGTTACATTACTGTGTTTGTCAACGTTGTTACATTACTGTGTTTGTCAACGCTGTTACATTACTGTGTTTGTCAACGCTGTTACATTACTGTGTTTATCAACGCTGTTACATTAACGTGTTTGTCAACGCTGTTACATTACTGTGTTTGTCAGCGCTGTTACTGTGTTTGTCAACGCTGTTACAATAATGTGTTTGTTAAAGTTGTTACATAACTGTGTATTTCAACGCCTTCCCTTGCCTCATCTTGAGACCATCTGAGCTCCTGTTTTGTCAACATACACTCTGTAAAATGTCAATGGCCTTCAATACTCTCAAACAGGATTAAAGTTTTAAAACGTAGAGTAATCCAGATTAACACCGCTGCACACCACCTTAAATAAAGGAGAGTTTTATGTACTGAAAAAATACCTCGATAAATCTATAATAAAAACTGCTTTTCTACGCGGGAGAAATTTTATTATAATTTTTTAAAAACCTTGAATTTTATCATAAACCTAACGGACTTGAGGGTAGTGGTAAACGTGACACATAGAGGTTCTTAAAATGGGTGATATCGGTTCTAAGAATATTGCGCAAACGGAAATAGTGCGCGACGGAATACTGCGCAAACTGAAAAATGCACAAATACAAACTAATTTTACAAACGCACTTTCATTTTCGTCATATGTAGCTGAAAAATGTTTTATTATGCTACAATGTACATGTGGTTATTCCTTGCCAGTGTTTATAAATATTCGATTTGAGAAAACAAAAAAAAAAGTCCTTGTGCATTTTTTTATGTGCGCATTTTTCTCCTGCGCAGTTTTTCATTGCGCAACATTAGTCACCGGTGATATATGACCTCTTAAGTGTTTATTATTGTTTATTAAGAGGACGACAGAAACTTCATGCATATATAACCGGGGCTGGTCAATAAATGGGGTAGAGAGGGCTTCAAGGAGTCTGCCCTCGACGACCCAATACAAAGAAAAATATAGGTCGCATAATATTCAGTTCAAAACTGCATCATCGCATTTAAATTTTTAAGAACTTGGTCGATTACAACAGATTGTGGAGTATAAAAGCAAGCCTAAGGCCTATTTTTAAAAAAATGATATCCATATAGATATAAGATTCAAAATATAGGCCTTAGGCTAGAAAATCTTCAAACTTTGATATATTTTAAGTCCAACACGAAGTTCGATAAGGAGAATAGAGATTATGCGGATTATTAATAAAATACCAAGTAATTTCTATAGTTGAAATATAAGTAACGGTTGTTTTGAATATATTCTCTTTACTTTTGTAAGCTTTTATTTATTAAATGTTTGTTTTTTTTGTTTGTTTGTGGGTTTGTGGGAAATGTTGTAACTCAGTTTCAAACCACTTCTAATGGAGCAATTTTATTCAAACTTTTGAGACACACTTTCATCCGATGACAATGCATGAATATTTATTTTTATTCTAATTATAAACAAGGTTTTTCGTTAAAAATGTAGCTGAAAAATTATTTAATTCAATAATAAAAGATGAGATAGCAATATTAAATTATAGCGCTCGCAAGAGCAGCTAAACCATTGATGGTCACGGTTAGCTGGTTTCTTGCATGACGGTCGATTATGGACTGAGAACAGAAAAAACTAAAACCAAATAAAAACAACAAACAACTAAAACACAATTTTTATTTTCAAATTTCCTAATTACGAAAAAGTAAAAACTAAAAAACAAAATAAGAAAAAGTCTTTATAATGGTAATGTACAAGTTTAAATCCAAATTACAGAAATGTTTTCTTAAAAATATTTTGTAACCTGATCTAATATTTATTTAATTGTCACTGCAAATGATATATATATATATATATATATATATATATATATATATATATATATATATATATATATATATATATATATATATATATATATATATATATATATATATATACTTATATATATGATGTAGGTGTGTGTATGTATGTTTATATGTATGTATGTATATATAGGTCTACACACTGGACTTCTGTAAGTGTGTGTGTGTGAGGGGGGGGGATTATTAGTCGAATGTATCTTTCAAAACTGGATCGTTATCTGAATATGTTTGGGATCCCCTACTGTAACATACTGAATGTGACTATTAACACATCGGCAAACAAAAATATGTTTTGGCGAAACATGAGTTAGTTGGCTTATGACCAAGTACAAAACTAGACAAAGACCTTCAAGGACGACCAGTTTTTTTCCCGTCTATTTTTGTAGTTTTTCTAGTCGTTGCACTGGTTGGTCAACTTGATATTTATTGGCTGCCGTTCTAGTGGTTTTAGTGGTTAAAAAATTTATTTTACTGGCTAGATGTTGCCGTTTTACTGGGTATTGTGGTGGCTTCGTTGGCTATTCAACTTGTTATTGTACGGATCAGTGGCGTAGCGAAGGGGGGGGGGGTGCGGACCGCACCGGGAGACACCATTTGAGGGGGCGACACCAAGGCAAAAAATAACAAAATATATAGAGAAAAATGATAATTCCACTTAATTAAGTGATTAATTCGGGTGTTAAATAGTCTTTTAAGAGGTGCAAATCGAAAGTTTGAGGGGGGGGGGGGGTGCAAATCGAAAATTGAAAGTTTGTCCCCGGGAAGGGTCGCTACGCCTCTGGGGGGGGGGGTGACACCATTAAGTGCCGCACCGAGTGACACCCGACTTTGCTACGCCTCTGGTACTGATTAGCCACTTTGTCGTTGTACTAACAATTTATCTTGTTTTATAGGCTAGCCAATTTGTCAATCTACTCGTTAGTCAGCGTAGTGGTGGGCGTGGTCGATTCAGTAAAGCTCATAGCTGCTAAACCGAAATTCGAGATCAAACCCTCGGATAGATGAGGCTGGATAGGTGGGACTGCAACTCTTCTAGGAGAGACAACTCCAAAATCAAACAAATGTTATGAATGTAAACCAGATTGAAATGGGAGTCAAACACGCATAATCAGTTGTCACGTATATTTATTTGTGTTGGAGGGAATCACTTCGAACACTAAAATTAAGAACGAAGAAATGAGTATGTTGATGAACCTAGTCGTTTTTTTTTACTCGATAGAACGTGTTTTTTTAGTGAGTAGTCGTATCATATTCACTCTGTTTAACCAGGACTGAGCTAACACGAACTAAACTACAAGAGATACCACACGGAACGTGCCGATGAATATAACAAAACAGCTTACACAAATTGAATACTGTAAGTGTGTTAAGTTCAGTCTTTGAACAATGTTTTTAGAGAAATCTGGCCAGTGCAGTGGTTTATTTTTACTGTCATGAATTGGCAATGTCCTATACAGTGGCGTAGCCAGGATCGTCTCAAGGGGGGGGGGGGGGTTCCAATTTTTACCCGGGGACAAACTTTCGATTTGCACCCCCCCTCATACTTTTCATATATATACCGAGGGGTCTATGGGGGGGTTATGACCCCCCCCCTAACCTTCCCCCCCCCTGCCTACACCACTGGTCCTATAGACGAGATCCGAACGCTAGCCATTCGCCTTAACCATCGTGAACTCTGTTCCACGATTACAATTTAAAATGTTGTAAAGATCTAAAATCATCACAACATAAGATGAAATTACCGCAGGAGTAGCAATGAAATTTTTAAAAAAATCAGATTTAGAGAGTTTAATTAATCTCAGATGTAGCCAGTACGCATGCGCGGTCAGGAGATTTGTAGGGAAGTAATATGCTGCAAGCTGCTGCCGAGGTTTCTGTGTAAATAGAAAAGTTCAGGCCGTTTAATTAAGCAACAGGTTTTGTAATCAATAATGCCTTATTAAGTTGTAAGAGAATAAATTAAAAAGTGTGTCAGAAGTAGGTGTAGAACGTTTTTAGTAAGAGGGGGAGAGAGAGGGAGAGAGGCAGTGTTTCTTTCAGACTTTTTCTCCGGGTGGGGGTGCACTTGTAATTTTATGGAGGATTAAATTTTCGGGGTGCGGAACTGGCAAAAGAGTATATATTCTATATAAAATTTCTTTCCTTCGGCGGGGAGAGGGGGGGGGGGGGGGGTGGGCTTTCTTCGAGGAGACAAAAAAAGAGAGAGGGAGACAGAGAGTGAGATTGAGAGAGAGAGATAGAAGGAGAGAGAGATAGAAGGAGAGAGACAAAGGGAGAGACAGAGAGGGAGGGAGAGAGAGAGGGAGGGAGAGAGAGAGATATAGAGAGAGGAAGCGAATGTTGGTGAACCAGTCATTAAGAGATAGAACCTTAAACAGGAAGGAAAAGATACAAAAAGAAAGGAATATAAATAAATAAACAAATAAATAAATAAATATATATATATATATATATATATATATATATATATATATATATATATATATATATATATATATATATATATATACTTACCCACCCAGTACAACGAATATAGCTATGGAAAATAAAGCCCTCTTGTCATCAACGAGGTAATTAAACAGAAGCACTCTACTTCACCTATCAAATGGACCATCAGGTGTTGCTATTGACCTGGACCGTGAAGAGTGCTTTTCATGCTACGTACCACATCAAACGGAGGTCAAATTAATAGAACTCTTCAAAGTACAGCAAAAGTAACAGTTCCCCCCCCCCCTTTCACCCCCCCCCCCCCCCCCCCCCCCCCCCCCCCCCCGTTACCACACTCACCTCAGAAATGTGGATCTGCGGCGGTGCAGAAAACGGCCAGGATTGAGCGATCAATCCGATCAGCTGGTTTTAGACACAGCAGACGCGGCTCTGATCCCCGCGCAGATGTCAACACGGTGGGCGCTGGTTGAAAGTGATCTCCCCTTATTGAGCGCTACGGGGTTGACGGATTGTGGTCCGACATTCCATCTTACATCAACCTCGCTCATGTTCACGTGTTGATGTAACCACACCGTTGAATTGATCTTGAAGTAAGTGATTTGTTTTCTCCCTTATTTAAAAAAAAAAAGAAAACTTTCTTAAATATTTACCAGTAGTACAAACGTTTACAAATTTGTTTACTTAGATACAAAATAAACATGTTTAGCTTAATGAAAAGGTATGCAGATGAAGTAGAGTTTATCTCTATCTGTAGCGACCGCGCGTGGAGATTAAAGAGCGAATTATAACCTCAGCTAGCGGCTTATATTTTTTTTTCAAAATTTACACCGGAGTCAGCGTTTATTTTTTTTTTATGATAAGGCAGATCGCAACATGTAAAAACGAGGTTTTCTTGAGCGGCCGCGTCTAGCCGGTTAGACCCGTTAGACTTTTGATTGTAAAGTAACTAAAGTTTCATTTTCGAACCTGATGGTCCATAAGACAGGTGAAGTAGAGTTCACCTGTTTCTGGGACATCGGTATAGGAAGGGATAGTGTGGTCAGCACTATGACCAGCCGCATTTACTTTCTTTAATGTCTCTTCGGTAACTCAGAGCTGGGTGGATTCAAGGACGTTATACTGAACTGAACCCGGATTCGAACAAGAAACCTTCGTGTTAGTAGTCCTGTACTCTAGGGCTAGGCCACGCCGTCCCCTGCCTCTAGTTGGATAAAAATAAAACAATATAAAAACCTTAATAATAGTACGATTTAAATGCTAAGAAAATAAGAACATAAAACAAACTTGCAAATGCTAATAACAAGCTTTGGTGAAATCTCTTACATGTTTTACCGATCATAGCTTTCATTGAAGTTATTAAGTTTGTTTTATTTTCTGATTTTCAATTCATTTAAATGCTTTTTATTATAAAAATTTCCGTTTTACTTTCCAATCTTTAGTCATTCATTTTAAATGAAGTTGACACTACATAGGACACGACTAAAATGTGTGGGTCAAAACCCGATCAGTAGCTTGTGATATCTAAAAGAAAGTTATCTGCCACTTTATAGTTCGTGGTCGATTCCCAGGAATGAAATCATCCAACCATAAACAGTCGGCGTGAACAACAGCTCAGCAGTCTAATCGGATGAACGTGTCTAGCTAGTTTTCTCCTCTGTCACAGAGGCGTAGCTAGGGCGGGTTACATATGTCCCCGGGCACCGACCTTAGGGGGCGCCAAAATGGGTTGGAAAAAAAATTAAAAGCTCATTTTAGCTGCAGTTTTGCATTATAAATATAAAATATATATGGGGTGGGGCGCCAAATTGAAAGTTTGTCCCGGAGGGGGGGGGGGGGGGGGCGCCAAATCGAAAGTTTGTCCCCGGTCGCCGGGAAGGGTCGCTACGCCTCTGCTCTGTCATAATTGAATTTAGTAATCTCTTGGTTATATTGTGATACCTAATGTAATGTAAGATTTTAAAGTTTGACATTAAAACGAGTTATTATTCCTTGCATTTCTATCGTTGAAGATAGAAAGTATCTGGAAAGTTTTAACAAAATCGCTGCATTTCTTACAAACCACAAACAAACAAACAGACTTAGCGCACTAAAGTTAAAAAAAAAAAATCTATTTTCTTATTTCAAACTAGCGCACACGTAGCGCGTTGCTGCGATCTAAGAAGAGCGAAAACATGTTTTGATCTTAATATGGAAAACATTTCATTTTGCGCGTTCAACCTCAAAATAATGCATCAAGCGAACGATGTTACGTAATTTAAAACACCGGCGTTAACACACACCTTAGTGTGGAATGGCTTTCATATATTAGCACGGCATATCAGTTTTATTAATTTACAAATCCTAGACACCAAATTTATAATTTGAATTTTCGGTAGATTGGTACTAGAGCTAAAAAAATGTAAACAATTTCGGCACTGGTTCTTTGTTGTTTGGGCGTTGGTTTGTTCACTGAGATAGAATTAGCATAAACATTCAGTCACTAATTTATCATCACCATCATCATTTGTGTGAACCCCTTGTGAAGCTTAGGCATGCAACTACACCTCCAGTATTTCTTCTAGACATTTTCTCCGGGGTGGGGGTGTGGGGCACTTGACATTTTCGGAGGGGGGGCGGATACTGTTGAATGTATATATTTTCTACATAAATTCCATTTCGTTCAGGGGGGTAAGAAATGCCTAGAAGAAGCTCTGTACACCTTTCCATCTTACTCGATTTTTGGACGATTCATCCAAAGTGGGCACACAAAATTCCGGCTACTTCCGCTTCACGAACTGCTGATCTTTTCCAAGAGTGTCATTAATATTGACAACAATTTGCAGTTGCTATTTAAATAAGTTTTAGAATAGAAATCTCTGATATTAATTTTAGCATTATTCTGGAAAACTGTTGACAATATTTCTGGAGTTTTCTAAAACATAATCTCAATGATAGAATAACGATATTTTGTAGATCTCATGGTCTACTTGACATTATCCTTTCTACTCCTTGTTGAACATAGGGCCTCAACCACACCCTTTGATTTTCTCCTGTCTCCGACTCTTTCTTTTTAGCCTCCCAAGACAGTCCTGCTGTCTTTAGTTCTACAAGAAGACACCGCGTCCAGGTATGTCTTTGGTGCCCACTTTTTCGCCTTCCCTTAGGTGTTCCACTCTAGCATCTGGCGTGTCACATTTGCGTGTAACTTTCACAGTGCGTGTCAAACCTAGCGCCACTTCCTCCTTCTTATCGCCACTGTCATGGGCTTCAGTCTTATCCAACTTAATATTTCATAGCACGTATATCTCATTAATGGCGTAGCCAGGATTGTCTCAAGGGGGGGGGGGGTCCAATTTTTACCCGGGGACAAGCTTTCGATTTGCATCCCCCCCCCTCAAACTTTCGATTTGCACCCCCCCCTCATACTTTATATATATACCGGTTATGACCCCCCCTAACCCCCCCCCCCCTGCCTACGCCACTGTATCTCATTAGAATATTATGTATGCATGTTTACATTTATTGTATGTATATATCCATAGTTCGAGACAAGTGTTATAAGGATATGCTGGTTGTTCGTGTGTTGCACCCGAAGTACTGAGGAGTGACCACAGTGACCATTCAACAGAGAGCGGGAACGTCAAAAGTAGTTGGTAAATATGCCTATAAGATATTTTATTTTCTCACATTTTCCCCCCAGACATTTTAATGTACATTTATTTTCGAGCAATGGACACGATCCTTTCGATTTTATGTAAAAATGTAATTAAAACATTCATCATAATGTTTGTTCTCAGAAAATTTATTTTAATTTTAGAATTTACCTTCATCGTTGAGCAACGGGTTGAAATAAGGGTAACCTTGAAAAACATTATACACAAAACAAAGCTAAGCAAGCGGATTAAAAAATACATTTTTTTGGTAATTATATTCAAATTTCAAGCGATTGGCACATTTGTTAAAACTAATTGAGTAGTTACGCAAAATAGTTTTTGTTTATTTATCAATGTTTACAAATCGATGTAGAATTGCATGCGTTTTTAGATACAACTTTTACTTTTGCGTATAAAAAGTATAGTTATTATTTTGATCGTGCAAAATAATATAGAAAACTAGATGTTGACAATTCCCGAAGTTTTATACCTCATTGAGTCTAAAATACCACGTCATAGTGTTTGAAATTTTAGTCTTAATCTCTATGTATCTGTGTATCTGCCTGTGAACACGATAACTTGAATACCGTTTCACTTATGTCAGATAAATTTCAAATATAAATATATCAAAATTCTAGTTCTCTGCGAACTTTTCCAGCGATTTCCAGTAAACGGAAATTATAAGCTTTACTCTGAATTCGGTATAACATTAAAAAGAATCTTACGAAATTGTAATAAATACAGATTCATTTATATAGTTTCATATTAATCTAAATCGTTTATTGAAATTGTGATAAAAAGAAATTTCAATACATCAAACAAAATTTCTATCCACATCAGAAAAATATATTTAAAATAATTAGTTTAATCTTTTATTTCTGATTTTATTTATATTTTTATGTTTTAATTTTAAATTTTAATTAAATTTTTGTATTATTTATAAAATTGTATGTGGTTTATTAACTACATCACGTTAATGATTTATTTGTACATTTATTTAAGTTTTTTATATTTTTTTTTACAAATTTGTACTTGATTTATTCTCAGGGTAATAAGTAGATGATAAAACTACATAATTGTTTTTGTTTTAATTATTTTATTTGCTTTATTCAGACTAGGGACACCATGAGTTTTAAAAAGTATACTCGAACGTTGGTGAGAGCTAGACATCCACGCAATGCCGCTCTAATCCTCATCATTCTCTTCTTTGTGTTTGTGCTTGGCTTGTTTAGACCCAGTACATCTAAAGGTATGTGAAACAGCTGTTATGTGACGTGTTTGGGGCTGGGTGGTAACACCATAGGTCAAGGTTTAGTGATAGTCATCATGTAGGAAATGATCTAATAATAATATCATATTATTGGTTGGCAATACAGCACATAGCATATGTTAAGAGAAAAATCACATGTTGAGTTGTAACCATCATCGAATTAGATTTAGGAAATATATCGTAGATCACAAATTCAGAATTAGGAAATATTTCACAAATCACATGTTTTGAGGCTAGCAATAAATATTTTGAGATAGGTAATATATCATACAGCATATTATGTAAAGAGAAAAAAATGTAGAGAGAAAAATAATATGTTAATATGTTGTAGCCATTATCGAATATATGTTTATATGTGGGAAATACATTATAGATTTTGTGCATTATATCACAGATCACGTGATTAAAGATTGGAAAAACATCATAAGTCAGAGGTTTGGAGGTAGGCAGTATATCACAGATTAAATGTTTAGATTTAGGAAATCTATTTTAGATACATGTTTAGGTTTTGGAAATATATCATAGATCACATGTTTAGATTAGAAAATATATCATAGATCACATGTTTAGGTTTAGGAAATATATCATAGATTACATATTTAAATTTAGGAAATATATCATGTTTAGAGGTTGGCGATACATATTTGTAGGTAGGTACTATATCATATAGCATAGAAGTAGGCAATGCATTAAAGATCAAATATTTAGATTAAGGCATTAATATTGCAGTCCATCGTCTAAACTAGCTAGCATAAATTTTAACCAGTAATTAACACCCAATGGTAATGTCTGGGTGACCCAACTTAGTTTTGTAGTATAATACATTATAACACGTGAAAGTTATAGGCATGAGACATATTATTTCGGTACAGTCGTAGCCGTTGTACCATGTAACACGACAGATGTTTGCGCATAACGCCATGTCAAGAATAAAAACTGAAATTAAATTCGAAATAAAAAATTAAATCTCTAACAAGCTTAGGTACGCATGATTTTATCTGTTCGCATGTTTCTATTTTATGAGACTAGCTTGCTTTCATGTTTTATGAAATTAAATTTGTAATTAAAATTTACGGCGTAGTAATTTTGAATATTTTATCGTTTCATCTATTCGTAAGTTTTTATTTTATCATACGCTGGCTTTCATGTTTTACGCACTATTTGATCTCTTTGGCAAGATTAAGTTGTTAAAGTTTTTCTCAAATCAGATTACATCAATGGTTCTTAACCTATTTTGGCGTACCGAACCCATCAGCTTAATTTGCGAATACACCGAATCCTTCTTGGTAGGCAAAATAAAAATTTGATTTTTATTTTTCAAAATCAAAGCTGGTGCACAAAATGAACCGTCTTCGAAGAAATTAAAATCTGATTTTCAAAGAAAAATAAAACCATAATAATGAATATTTACTGCAACAGTTTAAAGTCTGATGTTGCCTTTCAGACACCAGTTCAGAAATGCGCGGTTTCACCGTGAATTCAGCGATAGTGCATCTTCCAGACTTTTTCTCCGGGGGGGGGGGGGGGGGGGGGGGGAGAGTGGGGGCACTTGATATTTTGCAGGGGGGGCGGTCAACATTTTCCGGGGGGGGGGGGCGGACACTGGTAAAAGTATATGTTTGCTATATAAATTCCATGTCGTTCGGGGGGGGGGGTAGACTTTCTTGGGGGGGGGGGGGGAGAGGGCAGATGCCTGGAAGAAACTCTGTTCAGCGAGCGTTGTGTTCTTGTATTTTCCATCTCCATGCAGCTTGAGGAAGTGATATCTTAGTTTTGCCGGTACTAGACTAGAATTGCTCAACTTGGTATTGACAATGATGCAGTTAGGACGCTGACTCCCATCAAGTTCCGTTATACATGTGAATACATATCGTGCATATATCGTGCATATTCGTCAGATCACTTTCTTTTTTTTCCCCGCAACATCAGTATTTGTCGTATTTGTACTGTAATCGGTCCCGGTCGCTAGTTCTATTGTCCGAACTGACAAACTTCAATCGCAAATCACACGAGTCGGACGTGTCTCTTGACATCCGTCGAACCCCGGAGACTAATTCACAAACCTCTGGGGTTCCATGGAATCCAGGTTAAGAACCACCGGATTACTTCGATTGAATAAATAAAAGAGTTAGTTCCCTTGAGGGGTTTTGAAGCACGAAAGCTTTATAAAAACGTTTTTAGTAACACATTTGTTTAATCTTCAAACACATTTTACAATTTTTGCCGACTCCACCCTTGCCTACCATTTTTACCGTTTTCA
This sequence comes from Physella acuta, assembly GCF_028476545.2. Lineage (NCBI taxonomy): Eukaryota > Metazoa > Mollusca > Gastropoda > Physidae > Physella > Physella acuta. The sequence continues at coordinate 112,605 of NW_026732174.1, read as the reverse complement.
CCACTGCTCGCCACTTTGAAAAATATTCTCTTGAAAAATATTCTCTCGGAAAATATTCTCGTTGAAAAATATTCTCTGAAAAATATTCTCTTTGAAAAACAATTGGAATTTTGTTGTTTTTTTTGTTTTTTACAAGCTTTTATTTAGTTCGCAACATTTGTTTGTATGTATTTTTGTTTGTGGGTTTGTGACAAAACTTGTGACCAACTTGTAATGCAGCGATTTCGTTTAAACTTTCCAGATTCGTTCCACTTCAATAACAATAGGCCATACAAGTCTAATTTTTTAAAATTATTATATATTTAATTAGTCATTAAAAATGGATTAAAAGGGGTCGAAACTAATAACAAAATTAAATCACACTATAGATTACTATATTCAATAACAGAAGGGGAAATAACTAGCAAGACGCAATCACCCTAACAGTCTGATGAGCTGTGGTTCACGAGAATGTTTACAATCGTAGAGCCGGTCGATCTAGTGAAGGCTATTCGGGGCAGATAATAAAGCTGTAAAATGATTTTAAACTAAGGGAAGTAACAAGATTAAGAACTTGCTGTCGTCTGTAAAATATGGTCACGGACGGCTGCTTTCACGAGGCAGATAAACATCTTTCAGATATCGCGTTTTATTGATTGTGTTTTTCGGGTAATTATTTTTAGTTGCGTCGACTTGACAAATCGCTAAAAAGTAGAAAATAAAACAAATATAACAAACCTTTATAGCAAGAAGCTTTTAAATGCACGGAAAATAAGAAAATAAAACTAATCTGTTTTCTTTCATAAAAGCTTTAGTCGCTCATTAGATCTTTTACATATTTTAGCGACCACAGTTTTTATGAAAGCAAGCAGTTTAATTTTTTAATTTTCTTATTTTCCGTGCATTTAAAAGCTTGTAGCTATGAAGTTTTGTTTATATTAGTTTTGGAAAAATAGGATTTCACATCTGCTATAGTTTTGGGATATGACTCTTGGATCACTAGTGAACTATGGGATATATTAGCTACACACATGAGCAGAGTTCACCTATTGATTTGTGGGAGGTTTTTTTTTCCCTGTGTGTCAGGAGTTGATGAAACAGCTGTGGGTGTGTGTGGGGACGGGGAGGGGGGAGAGAGCAGCCTTACCCTAACCAACGCCGAAACTACGATACAAGCAACACCTATGTAGCTTAACCAAAGCCATAACTCATCCTGGGATACCAGCAATACGAAGTTAGCCCAGCCAAAGCCATTACCAAATCTGCTATACCAGCAATACTAAGCTAGAGTAGCTAAATCCATAAGAAGATCTTCTATACACGAAGAATCAATGTGGAGAGAAGCTTAGCTTTTTCTTCTTCTTTCCTAATAAAGATGGTAAGTAGATCACCAACCATCTCTACGGCTCAATAAAACCTGCATGAGCCATAGAATTGGTTGGTGACCTACTTACCAGCCCTATTGTAGTAAGTAAGCGAATTTCTTCCAACGCAAGTATTCCGCATCAACTGGTTATCCGTCATAAGCCTTTGAATTCGATTTCAGCCTACTTTTCTTTTTCAGTTTGTTTTTACGGTGGTTGTCTATCACAGAACAAACTACAAGGCAGCAGTTGTTTGATTTTGGAGTTTTCTCTGGTAGATAGGTTGCTGTCCTCAGCTAACGGGTCTCATCTGCCTGGGGGTCCGAAATTTAAACTACTGAATTGATAATCATAAGCTTTCCCGTCCGACCATGTCGCCTACTAGCATGAGCATACATTATTTTACAACACCTTCTTAGTTTGAAACAATATTAAGGACTCTTTTGATTTGCATACATATTTTACACACACACACACACACACACACATATATATATATATATATATATATATATATATATATATATATATATATATATATATATATATATATATATATATATATATATATATATATATATATATATGTATGTGTATATAATAAACTAAAACTAAAACTTGTTTTTTTTTCAGTACTGAGATTCAAAAAGGAAAATTTTACAAATGTGAGTAGCTAACTAGAGAAGTAATGTCACGTGTTAATCCTACAGTATGGTATTTCATTAATACAATTAATTGATCTAAATGTTAAGTGTTATTGAAAGTTGTAATAATAACAAATAGCAGCCACAAAATCAGTTTTAAATCAAGCTAAAACACTTACAACGTTAATGCTTTAATATAGATTGTTTGATTTTTATCAGTGCAAGTGTAATTGTTCAACTTCAGCCAATCTATGAATTATCCCTTTACCGTTATTATGGTCGTTGAGAAACGTTGATTTTCCCGATAATTGTCTGCAATCTTTCACGGTGCTCTGCTGCTCAGATTTCTGCAACTTACAGTTCAGTCCTATCTTTGATGTCATCCATACAATGTCGTCTCTGCCCCTTCTTTATCATTCTGGCAGTGTCCTGCATTACTGGATACATCGTTGAATACTCAATTTGCTATGTGAAAATGTGAAATATAGATTCAGAAATCGTGCTGATAGAAAGGGACACGCTACACCTGTATAATATATATATCTATCTATATATATATCTATATATATATATATATATATATATATATATATATATATATATATATATATATATATATATATATATATATAGGTGTGTGTGTATAATATATGTATATATATATATATATATATATATATATATATATATATATATATATATATATATATATATATATATATATATATATATATATATATATATATATATATATATATATATATATATATATATATATATATATATATACATACATACATCATTCCTCATCCACTCTGTTTATCAGTTAGAATATAACTAAAGCTAGACGTATCCATTCATCTCAATAGCTCTACAGAGCACAGCGTCATTGGCCTGCTTCACCACATTCTTCCTCTCAGACTTGTCTGACGTGTTCTTCCGTACCCGGAATCCAACCTGCCGTAGGTCTCTCTCAACATAGGATAGTTTTAAGTATTGTCTTCACATTTCATCTTCTTTTCCCGTTCGTGCGCTAGACATATTTGGCAAATGATTAGAGTTAATCTGTTTCATTGACCTCGGCATACAAGGGGATAGTGTGCACTCTGCTGCCTCGATTTTCTCTATTTAACGTGACTCACTGACATCCTACTCACTAGAGCCCGGGATCTGAACCTCGAACTTTATCAGTTAGCTCTACCATTCAACCACACCTTCCCTCATTAACATAAGCCAAATATTCAATCTGCTGAAACTAGTAATGTGAGAAAAGGTGATTAATTAAATTTTAGTAATTATTTTGCAATTTTACGAGGATTTACGTTGTTAAAGTAAAACATAAAACAATCAAGTGGCCTACCTAATTTTAAACTAGATCTATGCTATTTTAACTTTTCAGTAATAAGTAAAGATTTTTAGCGATATACTCATCCGATGCAACCAAGCTTGTTAACTTAGCAGCCGTATATTTTAAAGTTGTTCTTTTTTGTGTGATAATTTTTAGTTAGAATTTAAGGGGAAATCACTGTAATTTAGTTAGCAGCTGTTTATATAGCAAAACTTGACTCAAACATTGCTATTAAAATTTAATTTTTGGTCTTTGTTGATATGTTTAGACATTACGTCTGTTTTATTATTCAATTATCTATTATCTTTGATACATATATATCGCTATATACTTGTATTAAAGCCATATTAATTAGTCTTTCACATTACTAGTTTCGTCTAATTTTCCGGTCTAAAAACGAAAGAATACCGCCTAATGTAATTTAGCAATAGTTTAAATAACTAATATTTCCTAACGATTTCATCCCAGGATATGAATGTGACCTCTATCACTGAAGAATTCAACCAACGGAATCAGCGGGTCGCTCAAGCGTGCCAGTCCCACTGGGCCATCAACCTCGGCCACAAGTTCAGAACCTGGTCCATCCTCTTCGACAAAAACCGGCGTGCCGTGTACTGCCACGCCCCCAAAGCCGGCTGCACGTTCTGGCTCCGGATCTTCAGCTTCATCAACCTCCACTCCCAGATGAAAGAACTCGGCATCCGGTCTCCGTTTGAAATCGACCGCATCAAAGTTCACAACGGGGAGCTGACGCCCCACGGCGGAGGCGCTAACTGGACCTCTTTTAAAAACGCGTTCCATTCCTTCGCGAAGCGATTCATCTTCACCAGAGATCCCTACGCCAGGTTATGGAGCGTCTACCTGGATAAATACTACCTCCCGGATTTCTGGAACCGTTACGAGCTCTCTCAAGACATTTGCGTCACGAACATCTCCTTCAGCGATTTCCTGGCCCTGGCCATGTCATCCAACGAAGCGCACGTACGCACCATCGCATCAATGTGCAACCCGTGCGAGTTCAACCCCCATTTTATCGGCAAAGTCGAAACTTTCACCCGCGATGCGCGTCATATCCTTGAGGCCGTCTCGTACCGGAAATTGATAGACAACTACGATTTCATTAATTACACGATCACCGAACTCAAATCGATATCATCGAATTACTATTTCATCTACGACAACGAAAAATTAGAGAGATGTTTATCGAAGAAAGATCTAGCTAGAAGAATGTGGCTGGTGTTCCAACACAACGGGCATATCAAAACCAGCACGCCTTTTCCAGAGGGTTTGAGCGACTACACCAACACCACCATGGAGTCTGTGTTGACCGATCTCGTGCTCACAGACCCGATCGGGAAAGACGAGTCACACGCACAGAGGAGAGCGTCACTGGTTCAGGCATACAATGGCGTAGAACCCCGGCTGATCAGAGCCATTCAAGAAAAGTTCAGGATCGATTTTGAAATGTTTGATTACGACATACGACCCCCGGTTTAAGCACTGTTAGATCTATATTTTTAAAACGTTTTTTTTTTTTAAAATAATATGCAATACGTGAATGGGATTTTTCTGTATATTACAGAAATGTAGTTATTTCCCCTTATGGTAAAAAAAAATACTATTTATTTTTATGTGCATGGTCTGTCGTTATGATATTTTGAAGAGTTTAATCATGACATACGACCCCCTGTTAAAGCAATGTTAGATCTTTATTTTTAAAAGAATATTTAAATAACTTGCAATATGTAAATGAGACTTTTCTGTATATTACAGATATGCAGTTATTTCCCCTGCTTGTTGAGAAAATATATTTGTATGTGCATTTAGTTTTGTTAAGAGTTAAGTATTTAAACTTTATCCGGTGTCATTAACTTATTGATTATTTCTTTATTGGGTTTCTTTATACCATTTTAAAATCAACCTATCCTCCTCCCCCCCCCCCCACCACCTTCTAGTTCTAATATTTAGGGGAAGCATTCAAAAGGAATCAAAACAATAGCAAGATTAGTTTCTGTGACACTAAGAGTAAAAAATACAACTTTAAAATAATGTCAAACAGAATATACGTGAAAATAATTGAATCCCTAAAAAATAGCTTTAAAAGAAATCGCATGTCTTGACCTATGTGCCAACTTTGAGGCGCAACTGTCAGTTAGAAGTGCCCGAATTTTCGCTCAGGCGTTTCGATCTAGACTGACTACAGAGACAGTGAGTTAAATAAAAGCTTGTAAAAAATCTTAATTGCCGGCTTTCTTTATTCTCTCTTTTGTAAAAACCAGTTCGTTATATAACTCTAGCAATGTAAAGGAATAATATTATAATTTCAAAACTTCATACCTCATCTTTATATTCAAGATAAGTATTATATGTTTTTACATTGGCTTCTCATTATTTTGTATAGTTTTTATACGCGGGTGTTAATCAATGGTGCTCGTAAAATGTGTTTTTTTTTATGATTTAAATAATATTGCATGTTAAAATCTAGTTGAAAATGTATGATTATTACTAAATGTGTTTTTTGTAATAGTTTACATTGAATATTTGTTACTTTTAAATTTGGGATGTAAATTACTGAGATGTTAACTAATAAATATAATTTATGAATAATGATTATAATGTTTTATTGAACAGACTTTTAATAACTGGGTAAGAAACTAATGTTTCTTCCAGACTTTTTTCTCCGGGAAGCACTTGAAATTTTCGTGTGCCGGACTAAGTTTTCTGGGGGAGGGGGCGGACACTGGTAAAAGCATATATTTTCTATACAAATTCTATTTCGTTGGGGGAGGGGGGAGCGGTATGCAATTTTCACCCCCCCCACCCCCCCCCCCCCCCCCCCGACCGAAGAAATGTCTGGAATAAACTCTGCACACGTTAATGTATTTTTTGAAATGAACAACTGTATTTTTTACACATGCCAGCATTCACAAGGGAGATTATTCACTTTGATTTTAAAACACAGCGGACTAAGTTAAAAATTTTGCTAAGCTATTACAAACAACATAACCCGATTACTTATTTATTAAAAAACTAATAATTTCTTTAACAAGAATGAAGTACAGTTTCAAGTTTGTTGATATAGTATTTTTCTCTATATTAATTTGAAGCGGATACACCAGTCTTAACATAATTAACTATATATTTTTTAAACTCTATTCTTTAATTCTTCAAATTTAGTTATTGTTTCCTGAAAACATGGTCTACTCCTTTAAATGTAGGCTTGCATAAATATATTTTGTTATTATAAATTTACACACACACACACACACATATGTAAATATATACATATATGCCTTAAAATGCCAATTAAAGCCAAAATAACTAAATGAAAGGACTTTCAATAAAAAAAAAACCTGAGCGACGGTGTTTTCATAGAGACGTTGCCCAACCCCGGAAGTTTTGTGGAGATATTAACTGTTTCAGTGACCTCGGCTTATAAAGGGATAATGCGGTTAGCACTATTCTAGGCCACTTTTACCTTCCCTAAGTCAAATACCGGGATCCGAACTCGAAACTTTCAGAGTAGCGGTGGAAAGCTCTAACATTTGACCACGCCGTCACAATTTTTTTTTTTTACATAAGATCAGAGTTTCTTACAGGCATCTCTTCGGGGGGGGGGGGGGGGGGGGGGGGGGGGGGTGAGGGAGGGGGGGGGGGGCGGGGGCTTGAAAAATTCTACGCCCCCCCCCCCCCGAACGAAATGAAATTTATATAATTTATATAGAAAATATATACTTTTAACAGTGTCCCAGCCCCCCGCCCCCGAAGAAAGTCTACCGCCCCCACCCCCCGAAAATTTCAAGTGCCTCCCCCGGAGAAAAAAAGACTGGAAGGAACACTGCATAAGATAAAATATCTAATATACCGTAGCAATGAACTTCATTCTTTGTATTACCTTAAACAAATCAATGTTCAAATCAAATACTTCTTTGAAACAATTTTAGACAATTTTGAAAACATTTTCATTTTGGAATTTAAAAGAAGTATGTCTTACATTTGTTTAAAGCTTTAAGAAATTAAGGTTTAGACCTATTTATGTACCCCGGTAATATAAAAATCATTCTGGTTGTAAAAAAACATGTCTGTCTTAAACTACAATAAAAAAAAATATCTTTACTGGGTTTTTTTTCTCGATAAAACACGGTACGCTGCTTATACTGCTATAGTCACACATTTTTTAAATGTGAGGGCGCTTAAGGGAAAATACATTTTTCAATCAATTTTAAATTATACGACTAATTGATTTTTTTTTATTATGCTATAAAAGCTATGGCTGTAATCCCCGTGGAAAATCACACAATGAATTACAGAAAAACCAATCAAATACTGCTAGTATAGAAGTCCTACTGACTATGTAGTGGAACATAAGTCTTACATACCGCAGCATGTAACACATGTTTTGTTAAATATGTCAAATAACAATAGTCCTGCGGACAACGTAAAATATCAGAAGTATCTACCGACTCCTTCAAGTAACAGAAATCCTTCGGACTACGTAAAATGTAAGAAGTGCTTCGGACTACATAAAATGTAAGAAGTTCTACGGACTACGTAAAATGTAAGAAGTGCTTCGGACTACATAAAATGTAAGAAATCCTTCGGACTACATAAAATGTAAGAAATCCTTCGGACTACATAAAATGTAAGAAGTTCTACGGACTACGTAAAATGTAAGAAGTGCTTCGGACTACATAAAATGTAAGAAATCCTTCGGACTACATAAAATGTAAGAAATCCTTCGGACTACATAAAATGTAAGAAGTCCTACGGACTACATAAAATGTAAGAAGTCCTACGGACTACGTAAAATGTAAGAAGTCCTACGGACTACGTAAAATGTAAGAAGTTCTACCGACGTAAAATATCAGAAGTCGTACGGACTACTTAAAATTACAGATGACCTACCGAATACATCTACGAACAGAAGTCCTACTGACTACGTAAAATAAGAAAAGTCGTACGGACTACGGGGACGAGGGGGGAGGGGGAATGGCTAGCGGGAGAAAGCTAGACCGTCCCTGAGTCCACCCAGCTCTTTATGGTACCTAACTCACGTTAAGGAAAGTAAAGACGGCTGGACATAGTGCTGACCACACTATCCCTTCTTATGCCGAGTTCACAAAATCAGGTGAACTCTACTTCAATTGCCTCAATAATGCATCAGGTTTGGAAGGGAAACTTGACTTTTTTTTACGTATTGACTACATACAATTTCAGAAGTCCTACTGACTACGTCTAGTAATAGAAGTCCTACAGACTACGTTAAATAGAGTCTAGAAAGCCAGCATCAAACACTGCATTGAGCATAAATGACGTCACACTCGTAGGGGTGAGGGGGGTCCGTAATTTTGAGACGGTGTGTGATGAGGGAGAGGTGGGAGGGGGTTCAGATGGTGCGACGTCACACTTTTGCATTATAAAAAAGCCATGTTAGAAAACTAATTTTAGATGTAATTTCGCGTTGTATAAAACTGTTTTAATAAATTGTAATAGGAATTGATTAAAATACTCTATGTTGACAGAGTTCAGACCAGATTTAGGAAAATATCGTATTTTTAGAAAAATTCAACTGCAATTTTGTAGGCTGGGGTGAGACATCCTTTTAGGGATGGGGGGGTCTGGCTTTTTGTGACGATGTGTGACGGAGGGGAGGAAGGGGGATAAACATCGTCCAAAAAAGCGTGACGTCATTTATGGATGACCCCCCCCCCCCCTCAATCAGATTGGTCAACAAACGAGAGCCATTCAATACGAGGCATTAAGTTACGGAAGCTTCCAGAACGTTCCTCTGTTTACAGAAAGGTCTCAAGTTGCTCTGATTTGTCAACAACGCAAACATTTGAACAAACAAACAAAAATCTATCAGGGATGATTGGATACGTTTGCAGCTGATTTTTTTGTTGTAAAAAAAAGTTTAATATTTACTTTTTAATTTTATTTTTAAAAAAGCGTATTTCTAAACGGACATTTTTACTACAGACACGTATAGCGAGTCTAATTTACAATATTAAAACACACATATTGAGTGGGGTGTGTTTGGGGGAGGGGGGGGGTGTCTACCTACTTTGGAGGGGGGGGGGGGGGAGAGGAAGTTTCAGACGGATGTGAAGTTGTGTTATCAGTTTCTTTCAGACTCTTTTCTCCGTAGGGGGGTGGGGGGGGGGACGTACTTGAAACTTTCGAGGGGTGGGGGAGCTAAATTTTTGGGGTGTCGTACACTGATAAAAGAATTTTTCTAAATAAATTATATTTCATTCGGTAGGAGGGGGGGGGGGGAGGTGGTAGACGTGCTCCGAAACACAGCTAGCAAGGGAGTTGGGTTTCAAGAAATGATATCCGATCAGTGTTTCTTAAGACATTTTTCTCCGGGGGTGCACTTGAAGTTTTCGGCGGGGGGGGGGGGGGGGGGGGGGGACAAGAGATGCCTGGAAGAAACTCTGTATCCGATCTAAATCTGGAATTTTTTCAAGGATAAAAATGATGCAAAAAGGAATCAAAAAGTTTATGGTAAAACAGCTTTTCTTCAAGCAAAAAAAATAGCACAAAATGATAAGTTTAAAATATTTATTTTAAATTGTTTTAATTTTTATAATTTACTTTAAAAAGTTAGTCTTCATTTGGATTTATTTTTAAAACTTTATACAAGTCATAATTTTATTTTTTATATTTATATCATACAAAACTTAAGCACCTAGATCTATGTACAGATCAGCCTAAATATTTTACAGACAATACACAAGAAGCGAATGTTCAAGGAGTTGAATTTCAAC